>NW_027009287.1:17500-49199 GCF_036934945.1 Oncorhynchus masou masou | reverse complement strand
TCTCCAGCTGGGTCAATATGTACCATGTTCTTTACCTCCTACCCTTTAACATATTCCAAAAAGAAGCGAACTGAATGTCAAGAGACGGGGTTCTGTCTGTGTAAATGGACTGAGAGGATCTGAATAGTGACGTTGTAAAGTGAGGAACCGAGAGACTGAAGTGAACTCTGTCTGCATCCTGGAAGTCAACTAGTGGAGGTGGGTCCAGTTTCAGTCTTTAGCCGACAGTTGGAGATGTGAACAAAGAAAATACCTTTTGTTTCTCAGAAAACTGTCTCTCTCACCTCAGTTCGTTTTTAGTCGCCGGCCCTCTGATGTAATGGAAAGATCAGTTTTGTTTGGAAAATAGAAAATGACTTTCCGCTTGCGGATGAAACTGCTCTTAATTCTCGGTAAGATTGGAACGAAACAACATCTCAACTGATAACGCAGGCATGAGCAGAGGGGGAGGTGTGTGTGTGTGTGTGTGTGTGTGTGGTTGAATGACTGGAATAGAGGAGACTCACTGCACGGAGCCGCATATAGGGGGTCTATCTGACTCACACACACACACACACACACACACACACACACACACACACACACACACACACACACACACACAGCATTGCTGTTTTATTCCGACTGTCAATGTTAAAGGCTACAGGACTAGGAAGACCTGAACTGACCCTACATTGGTTTCTCTGAGTGGACTGACTATGTGGTCAGTTTGTGAACCCAGACTAATACAAAATAACAGAGTTATAACTACAGACTGGACAGTAGAATGTAGACTAATATAACAGTTATAACTACAGACTGGACAGTAGAATGTAGACTAATATAACAGTTATAACTAGACAGTAGAATGTAGACTAATATAACAGAGTTATAACTAGACAGTAGAATGTAGACAAATATAACAGTTATAACTACAGACTGGACAGTAGAATGTAGACTAATATAACAGTTATAACTAGACAGTAGAATGTAGACTAATATAACAGTTATAACTACAGACTGGACAGTAGAATGTAGACTAATATAACAGTTATAACTAGACAGTAGAATGTAGACTAATATAACAGTTATAACTAGACAGTAGAATGTAGACTAATATAACAGAGTTATAACTAGACAGTAGAATGTAGACAAATATAACAGTTATAACTACAGACTGGACAGTAGAATGTAGACTAATATAACAGTTATAACTAGACAGTAGAATGTAGACTAATATAACAGTTATAACTACAGACTGGACAGTAGAATGTAGACTAATATAACAGTTATAACTAGACAGTAGAATGTAGACTAATATAACAGTTATAACTAGACAGTAGAATGTAGACTAATATAACAGTTATAACTACAGACTGGACAGTAGAATGTAGACTAATATAACAGTTATAACTAGACAGTAGAATGTAGACTAATATAACAGAGTTATAACTAGACAGAATGTAGACTAATATAACAGTTATAACTACAGACTGGACAGTAGAATGCAGACTAATATAACAGAGTTATAACTAGACAGTAGAATGTAGACTAATATAACAGTTATAACTAGACAGTAGAATGTAGACTAATATAACAGAGTTATAACTAGACAGAATGTAGACTAATATAACAGTTATAACTAGACAGTAGAATGCAGACTAATATAACAGAGTTATAACTAGACAGAATGTAGACTAATATAACAGTTATAACTAGACAGTAGAATGCAGACTAATATAACAGTTATAACTAGACAGAATGTAGACTAATATAACAGTTATAACTAGACAGAATGTAGACTAATATAACAGTTATAACTAGACAGAATGTAGACTAATATAACAGAGTTATAACTAGACAGAATGTAGACTAATATAACAGTTATAACTACAGACTGGACAGTAGAATGTAGACTAATATAACAGTTATAACTAGACCGAATGTAGACTTAAAATAACAGTTATAACTAGACAGAATGTAGACTAATATAAGTTATAACTAGACAGAATGTAGACTAATATAACAGTTATAACTAGACAGAATGTAGACTAATATAACAGTTATAACTAGACAGAATGTAGACTTAATATAACAGTTATAACTAGACAGAATGTAGACTTAATATAACAGTTGTAACTAGACAGAATGTTGACTAATATAACATTTATAACTACAGACTGGACAGTAGAATGTAGACTAATATAACAGTTATAACTAGACAGAATGCAGACTAATATAACAGTTATAACTAGACAGAATGTAGACTAATATAACATTTATAACTACAGACTGGACAGTAGAATGTAGACTAATATAACAGTTATAACTAGACAGAATGCAGACTAATATAACAGTTATAACTAGACAGAATGTAGACTAATATAACAGTTATAACTAGACAGAATGTAGACTAATATAACAGTTATAACTAGACAGAATGTAGACTAATATAACAGTTATAACTAGACAGAATGTAGACTAATATAACAGTTATAACTAGACAGAATGTAGACTAATATAACAGAGTTATAACTAGAAAGAATGTAGACTAATATAACAGTTATAACTAGACAGTAGAATGTAGACTAATATAACAGTTATAACTAGACAGAATGTAGACTAATATAACAGTTATAACTACAGACTGGACAGTAGAATGTAGACTAATATAACAGTTATAACTAGACAGTAGAATGTAGACTAATATAACAGTTATAACTAGACAGAATGTAGACTAATATAACAGAGTTATAACTGGACAGTAGAATGTAGACTAATATAACAGTTATAACTACAGACTGGACAGTAGAATGTAGACTAATATAACAGAGTTATAACTAGACAGTAGAATGTAGACTAATATAACAGAGTTATAACTAGACAGAATGTAGACTAATATAACAGTTATAACTAGACAGAATGTAGACTAATATAACAGTTATAACTAGACAGAATGTAGACTAATATAACAGTTATAACTACAGACTGGACAGAATGCAGACTAATATAACAGTTATAACTAGACAGTAGAATGCAGACTAATATAACAGAGTTATAACTAGACAGAATGTAGACTAATATAACAGTTATAACTAGACAGTAGAATGCAGACTAATATAACAGAGTTATAACTAGACAGTAGAATGTAGACTAATATAACAGTTATAACTAGACAGTAGAATGTAGACTAATATAACAGAGTTATAACTACACATGACATTGTGTCATCCTGAACTTTGGCCACAACGCTGTATTCCATTTTGATGTGCCTCCAGCGATACCTCTCCTTTCCATTTTGATGTGCCTCCAGCGATACCTCTCCTTTCCATTTTGATGTGCCTCCAGCGATACCTCTCCTTTCCATTTTGATGTGCCTCCAGCTACACCTCTCCTTTCCATTTTGATGTGCCTCCGCGACACCTCTCATTTCCATTTTGATGTGCCTCCAGCTATACCTCTCATTTCCATTTTGATGTGCCTCCAGCGACACCTCTCCTTTCCATTTTGATGTGCCTCCAGCAACACCTCTCCTTTCCATTATGATGTGCCTCCAGCTACACCTCTCCTTTCCATTTTGATGTGCCTCCAGCGACACCTCTCCTTTCCATTCTACAGGTAACTGCCAAAATAAAGGGTGCGCTTTAGTAAAAGAGGGGTAGAAAGTATATTGAAACTGAAGCATGGGTTTCTTCCATACAGGAAGTTACAGACACTTGTAGAATGTATGCCAAGGCACAGTGAAGCTGATCTGGTGGCCCAATGCCCTGTTAACACACTTTAGGCTGGTGTTTCCTTTATTTTAGCAGCAGGCTACACGGTGGACAGAACAGCTGTGTAGGTGAGACGGCTCGAGTCACACTACGGTGAATACAACCTAATACAGGGTGGATACTTCTAGAACATACCATTTACATATTTGTTTTTAGATTTGGTTGTAAGAAAAAAATCACTTCTCCTTTAAGAAACACGAAGAGAGAGAGAGAAGGAAAGAAGGGATGAGGCTCCCACAAAGGGTGTGTCTCCATCTGTAATGACCCGTTTGCATTCAAACTAGTGTTTACTGATTCTTCCCAGTACTCACACACACACACACACACACACACACACACACACACACACACACACACACTGGCATAACAGGAAGTATAAATCAGACAGCTCAGTGTTTAGAGTTCTGATATATGAGACACGCACTTCCTCTCTCTTCATCACACACACACACACTCTCAGAATCTGTTTAGCTCCCTAGAGTCAGTCAGGAAGCACCGTTCATCCCCATCAGAATCTGTCAATTTAATCTAGAAATACATGTTTTGTTGCATTGGATGCGTCTCAAATCACAGCTGATGTCTCACTTCTGCATCTGTGGTGGACGGTGGCCGAGCTACAGCGTTGTTTGTCAGACAATGACATACCGAACACTGGTCTTCTCACAAAAACCGTTCTTAACATCCGAGCTAGGATGCACAATATATCGGTGAACATATCGGAATCGGACGATATTAGCTAAAAAATGGCAACATCGTTATCGGCCCGATGTCTAGTTTAACGCCCGATGTTAGAAACTTATGTGGAAGCTACTGTGCATTCCTGTACAAAGTAGGTACACGGCGTAATAACGGCATGTAAAATGTTGCGCTACACTGCAACACAGCATTCCTAACCTGGTCCACAATGTCTGCTGTGTGGATCGAGCAGTCAATAAGTCCAGGAGGCATTTGAAAGAGTAAGACAATTTCAGCGAGACAACTCAAAGGCGAAATCCATTTAAAGCCAACTTAATGGAATTCATTGCCCTTGACAATCAACCGTTCTCTGTCGGTGATGTCGGCTTTCGCCGACTGGTCGAGCACCGGTACACACTAACAAGTGCGCTATTGTTCAGATGTTGCCCTTCCGGAGTTACACAGTAATAGCGTCACTGCTATTAGCTTTTCGACATACATACTATGGAATGCCGTTTGGGTCTTTGCGTGCCAGAAAAGATACAGTAGCACCGTCAAAGCTATACAAGAAATGTCTGCAAACACTGGCCACGAATTATGTTTACAATACCGCATTGGTAATAAAGCATAATTTGTACAACCGCAACTTCTGGGGTAGCTAGCTTTAGCTTAGTACCTAGCTAGCACCAATACATCCAGCCTGGAAACCATGACCAGTTGAAATTGCAGTAATTTTCATTATTCTTTGCAATGATTTAGGAATCCCTGTGAGTACGTATTAGCTAGGTTGCCACTTGTTGTTCGCCTACTGAAATTGAACTCCAGTTCATGAAAATAAATAGCTAGCCAGCAACTTAACCCTGTTACCCAAAGCTAACGTTATAAGCAGCCAGCTAGCTTCATCTGGCTAGTGAGGCTCGACTGGACCGGGTTATGTGTTGTGAAGATAGCCACAATAAGGATTAGGCACAATAGTGGAATTTGCTTTTTGCCTTCTAAATAAAAGTATGTAATTGACTGTGATGCAAATTAATACAGATAGTAGAAGTATGCCATACTTTTATTTTGAAGGCCAACCACAAAATCCACTATTGTGCCTAATCCTTATTGTATTAGCTTCACATAGATGGGTCCGACCCACGATTAATCAAATAAGAACTGTCTTATAAGTAAGGGTTATTTTAGATGATGACACCTAGCAATATAGTTAGCTAGCTAGCTATAGCTACTGAAACAGATGTTGTTTTGCATTTTTTATGGGGAAGAAGATTGTTTGCATCCATGAGCTAGCTAGCTTTTTTTATGACCAGCACTGTAGGTGCTCGAGACAAGTTTACCAGCATCATAGCATACGTATCGATGAATCGTTGGGACATATGAAATACGAGTGATGGTGTAATAACTACTTTAAATGTTAAATTATTATTTGATTCTGATTGGTGAACGTGGAGTCTTATTCAGGTCCTGATTGGTGAACGTGGAGTCATATTCAGGTCCTGATTGGTGAACATGGAGTCATATTCAGGTCCTGATTGGTGAACGTGGAGTCATATTCAGGTCCTGATTGGTGAACGTGGAGTCATATTCAGGTCCTGATTGGTGAACGTGGAGTCATATTCAGGTCCTGATTGGTGAACGTGGAGTCATATTCAGGTCCTGATTGGTGAACGTGGAGTCATATTCAGGTCCTGATTGGTGAACGTGGAGTCATATTCAGGTCCTGATTGGTGAACGTGGAGTCATATTCAGGTCCTGATTGGTGAACATGGAGTCATATTCAGGTCCTGCTTGGTGAACGCGTAGGACAATGGAACAGTCTACTGTACACACATAGTTAAATAAAAACACTCACCATAGTACTCTGTGTGTTTGTGGTAAGCTACAGGATGTCTGTGTTTTTGCATGGCCCATTTGTAACTGCCAGCTGTCTGCTTGTCTCTCTCAGTTAAAGGAGAATGAAACACTAGTCTTTAGAACACCAGCTAACTGGAAATCGCCACATTGACATTGTTGCATCATCGGAGAGAGTTTTGGAATTCCTGAATTTTTCTGAGACCGTGACCAGTGCCTACATTAATGAGCATACTTTACTGGTTTCAAACCACATATGAAAGTATGATGCATATTTTGAAAGCTGAGAAACAGCCCTTTCAAATGATTTGACAATCCAATACACATCGATCAAATGGTAATCAGTCAAGAAAAAACACCTGTGAAATGTCTCTTGTGCGCCCCCCCTCAAACAACTGCACAACTTCCTAATGATGATAGACTCAACATGCTCTACTTTTTTTTCCCTTATCTTGTAAGGATTGATCATTTGAAATCAGAATACCTTGTTACTGTGAATGATGAGTTACAGCTGTTCTAGTGAAAGGAGGTATTTTTGTAGAATTCTATGTTCTGTGATTAGACAGTTTATTATCTGGATAGTATATTTGACTTTTTCCACATTTTATTGTGTTACCGCTTAAATTTACCACCTAAATGAAACTGCACTGGATCATACAGCTGCAAAGACAAAGTATGAATTTACATTTATTTTTTTTCTTAACCTTTTAACGAGGGAAGTCAGTTAAGAACAAATTCTTATTTATAATGACGTCCTACCCCGGCCAAAACCGGACGACGCCCTATGGGACTCCTAATCACGGCCGGATGTGATACAGCCTGCATTTGTCAGTTTCCAACACAAGTCACATAATACGCTGCATGGACTCACTCTGTGTGCAATAATAGTGTCTAACATGATTATTGAATGACCACCTCATCACCTCTGTAACCCACACGTACAATTATCTATAAGGTCCCTCAGTCGAGCAGTGAATTTGAAACACAGCTTGAAGCACGAAGACCAGGGAGGGTTTCCAGTGCCTTGCAGAGAAGGGACATGCACTCGTAATGTCATATTGGTAAAACCATAGCCTTTATTGAAAGACTAAGGTTAAAACCCCCCAATATGCTACAAAACGCCACGCTATCATAACATTACATACAATATTTATCTCAGGGATATTGGTCTGGAATTACAAAATATGATAAGAATAAGGCATCTAATGACAATAATTGTCTTTTCCAACTAAAACATACTAGTCCTGTAGCCTAACACACCAAGAGTCACAATGGGAACACGTTAAAAGCATGTAAGGGAAGTGAAATGACCAGTGACAGTCTGAGCGAAGGTCCCTTTACTATGACCAGTGACAGTCTTAGCTACTGGGTGAAGACCAGTCTCTCTTTACTATGACCAGTGACAGTCTGAGCTACTGGGTGAAGACCAGAGTCCCTTTACTAGAGCCTGTGTTTGGTATGTACAGAGCCTAGTTCGTTCTGCCACCTCTGGTCTCTTGGCCCTCCCTACCTTCAGGCTCTGCTGAAACCCTACTCCCCAACCAGACTACTCTGTTCTGCCATCTCTGGTCTCTTGGCCCTCCCACCCCTATGGGAGGTCAGCTCCCGCTCAGCCCAGTCCAAGCTCTTCTCTCTCCTTGTACCCCAATGGTGGAACCAGCCTCCCTCTGAAGCTAAGACAGCAGAGTCCCTGCCTATCTTCCGAAAACATCTGAAAACATTCCTCTTCAAAGAGTGTCTTAAATAATCCCGCAGCGCACCCTTACTAGCTCTCTGACTTTACTGATGGCTACTTTATTGAGGAAAAATGTACTTCCTGTGAAATGTGGTTGTCCCACCAACAATCTTAAAATGAATGCAGTAACTGTAAGTCACTCTGGATAAGAGTGTCTGTTAAATGACTAAAATGTCAAGTGTTTAGTTACATCTTCTCTTCTTATTTACAATAAAATGTGACTCCAAAATGGCACAATACATTATTTACTATTCATTTATTTTGGGCACAAAATAATCTGAAATATAACCAAAACGAACTGCAAATGCATCCAACAGGTTTGTGGAGTCACACGCGTGATGTCGTCATTGCATGCTAGACATATGGGACCAAATACTAAACCTTTGACTACTTTATTGATGAGTCTTTAGGAGTGTCAATCATTTTGACCCCTACCTTTTTCAGAAAAAAAATGTATTACTTGTTAAACAAAATTAAGCAATTGTATTAGTAGAAAATAATATAAATTACCCATTTATATTTCGCATACAATATAGCTCTGTATTTGTGTGATTTATTTATCATCTTAATCAAGGTTGTAAATAATTTCGGACACCACTGTGTTTTTAAACTCGGCAAAAAAAGAAACGTCCTCATTGTCAACTGCGTTTATTTTCAGTTAATTGTTTTTTCTGAGTTTATAAATCCATGTTTCATTTGAACTGTACTGCTACCTGATATCTAGATAGATAGATGGAGCTGTGATGTACTTCTACCTGATATCTAGATAGATGGAGCTGTGATGTACTGCTACCTGATATCTAGATAGATAGATGGAGCTGTGATGTACTTCTACCTGATATCTAGATAGATAGATGGAGCTGTGATGTACTGCTACCTGATATCTAGATAGATGGATGGAGCTGTGATGTACTGCTACCTGATAGATAGATAGATGGAGCTGTGATGTACTGCTACCTGATATCTAGATAGATAGATGGAGCTGTGATGTACTGCTACCTGATATCTAGATAGATGGAGCTGTGATGTACTGCTACCAGATATCTAGATAGATAGATGGAGCTGTGATGTACTGCTACCTGATATCTAGATAGATAGATGGAGCTGTGATGTACTGCTACCTGATATCTAGATAGATGGATGGAGCTGTGATGTACTGCTACCTGATATCTAGATAGATAGATGGAGCTGTGATGTACTGCTACCTGATATCTAGATAGATGGATGGAGCTGTGATGTACTGCTACCTGATATCTAGATAGATGGAGCTGTGATGTACTTCTACCTGATATCTAGATAGATGGAGCTGTGATGTACTGCTACCTGATATCTAGATAGATAGATGGAGCTGTGATGTACTGCTACAGATATCTAGATAGATAGATGGAGCTGTGATGTACTGCTACCTGATATCTAGATAGATAGATGGAGCTGTGATGTACTGCTACCAGATATCTAGATAGATAGATGGAGCTGTGATGTACCTGATATCTAGATAGATGGAGCTGTGATGTACTTCTACCTGATATCTAGATAGATGGAGCTGTGATGTACTTCTACCTGATATCTAGATAGATGGAGCTGTGATGTACTTCTACCTGATATCTAGATAGATAGATGGAGCTGTGATGTACTGCTACCTGATATCTAGATAGATGGATGGAGCTGTGATGTACTGCTACCTGATATCTAGATAGATAGATGGAGCTGTGATGTACTGCTACCTGATATCTAGATAGATAGATGGAGCTGTGATGTACTGCTACCTGATATCTAGATAGATGGAGCTGTGATGTACTGCTACCTGATATCTAGATAGATAGATGGAGCTGTGATGTACTGCTACCTGATATCTAGATAGATGGAGCTGTGATGTACTGCTACCTGATATCTAGATAGATGGAGCTGTGATGTACTGCTACCTGATATCTAGATAGATAGATGGAGCTGTGAGGTACTGCTACCTGATATCTAGATAGATAGATGGAGCTGTGATGTACTTCTACCTGATATCTAGATAGATGGAGCTGTGATGTACTGCTACCTGATATCTAGATAGATGGAGCTGTGATGTACTGCTACCTGATATCTAGATAGATAGATGGAGCTGTGATGTACTGCTACCTGATATCTAGATAGATGGAGCTGTGATGTACTGCTACCTGATATCTAGATAGATGGAGCTGTGATGTACTGCTACCTGATATCTAGATAGATAGATGGAGCTGTGATGTACTGCTACCTGATATCTAGATAGATAGATGGAGCTGTGATGTACTGCTACCTGATATCTAGATAGATGGAGCTGTGATGTACTGCTACCTGATATCTAGATAGATAGATGGAGCTGTGATGTACTGCTACCTGATATCTAGATAGATGGAGCTGTGATGTACTGCTACCTGATATCTAGATAGATAGAGCTGTGAGGTACGACTGTAGGGAAGGTGTTCTTTCTTTGAAGGCTGAACCTCCTCAATGTTAGACTGTAGGGAAGGTGTTCGTTCTTTGAAGGCTGAACCTCCTCGATGTTAGACTGTAGGGAAGGTGTTCGTTCTTTGAAGGCTGAACCTCCTCGATGTTAGACTGTTGGGAAGGTGTTCGTTCTTCGAAGGCTGAACCTCCTCAATGTTAGACTGTAGGGAAGGTGTTCGTTCTTTGAAGGCTGAACCTCCTCGATGTTAGACTGTAGGGAAGGTGTTCGTTCTTCGAAGGCTGAACCTCCTCGATGTTAGACTGTAGGGAAGGTGTTCGTTCTTCGAAGGCTGAACCTCCTCAATGTTAGACTGTTGGGAAGGTGTTCGTTCTTTTGAAGGCTGAACCTCCTCAATGTTAGACTGTAGGGAATGTGTTCGTTCTTTGAAGGCTGTACACACAGAGATGGTGTGCTTTACTAGGAATCTCTAATTTGGTCTCATCTGTTCACAGGACATTCTCCCAGAAGGATTTTGAAATGTTAATGTGTGTTTTGGCCAATTCTGATGTCTCTCTCTCAGCTGGCTCTCCTACCATATAACCCCTTTCATTGAGTTGGAGACGGATGGACAGAGTTGAAACTGTCTTACCTTGTGTGTCTGAAGGTCAGCTTGAATCTGTGTGGCAGTTGGATCGAGGAGCTTTCTCCACCTTTCAAACAATCCGTCGCTGCGATCTTCTATCAGGTGTTCTCTTGCAGCCACGTCCTGGGAGGTTGACTACAGTGGAATGGGCCTTACACTTCTAGATAATATTACGTATGTTGGCAACAGGAACATCAAGGTCTCTGGAGATGGACTTGTAGCCTTGTTTGGCTACAATCTTGTGTCTGACCTCAGAAAACCAGAGAATTTTCTTTTATTTTCTCCATGGTCATTGTGGTCCACACAGTGACACAAAACACATGGTCAGAACCTATAAGCACCTAGTAGTCCTACAGCTGTTTATTCTGCTGTGAGTGTTAGACAGTCAGATCAGGGATATGGTAGAGGTCCTGTATGGTTCAGTTAGACAGTCAGATCGGGGATATGGTAGAGGTCCTGTGAGGTTCAGTTAGACAGTCAGATCAGGGTAGAGGTCCTGTGGGGTTCAGTTAGACAGTCAGATCAGGGATATGGTAGAGGTCCTGTATGGTTCAGTTAGACAGTCAGATCAGGGTAGAGGTCCTGTGAGGTTCAGTTAGACAGTCAGATCGGGGATATGGTAGAGGTCCTGTATGGTTCAGTTAGACAGTCAGATCAGGGTATAGGTCCTGTATGGTTCAGTTAGACAGTCAGATCAGGGTAGAGGTCCTGTATGGTTCAGTTAGACAGTCAGATCAGGGTAGAGGTCCTGTATGGTTCAGTTAGACAGTCAGATCAGGGATATGGTAGAGGTCCTGTATGGTTCAGTTAGACAGTCAGATCAGGGTAGAGGTCCTGTATGGTTCAGTTAGACAGTCAGATCAGGGTAGAGGTCCTGTATGGTTCAGTTAGACAGTCAGATCAGGGTAGAGGTCCTGTATGGTTCAGTTAGACAGTCAGATCAGGGTAGAGGTCCTGTATGGTTCAGTTAGACAGTCAGATCAGGGTAGAGGTCCTGTATGGTTCAGTTAGACAGTCAGATCAGGGATGAGGTCCTGTATGGTTCAGTTAGACAGTCAGATCGGGATATGGTAGAGGTCCTGTATGGTTCAGTTAGACAGTCAGATCAGGGATATGGTAGAGGTCCTGTATGGTTCAGTTAGACAGTCAGATCAGGGATGAGGTCCTGTATGGTTCAGTTAGACAGTCAGATCGGGATATGGTAGAGGTCCTGTATGGTTCAGTTAGACAGTCAGATCAGGGATATGGTAGAGGTCCTGTATGGTTCAGTTAGACAGTCAGATCAGGGTAGAGGTCCTGTATGGTTCAGTTAGACAGTCAGATCAGGGATGAGGTCCTGTATGGTTCAGTTAGACAGTCAGATCGGGGATATGGTAGAGGTCCTGTATGGTTCAGTTAGACAGTCAGATCAGGGTAGAGGTCCTGTATGGTTCAGTTAGACAGTCAGATCAGGGATGAGGTCCTGTATGGTTCAGTTAGACAGTCAGATCAGGGATGAGGTCCTGTATGGTTCAGTTAGACCACATATGTCAGAGTCAAGGCCCGCGGCCACATCCGGCCCGCGAGAAGGTTTTTTACGGCCCCTGGGATGATCTTGATTTATTATTAGAACCGGCCCGCAGACCGCAGCAAGCCGGCAGCCCGCAGATCTTTTACACGCACCAATACTACATTTCCCACAATGCAACGGTGACGCACCGAGCAGTAGGCTGCTTCATTTCAATATTTATTGGCACAGCAGTCGTCAGCATCACAGTAAAATTAACTTTCAGATACCCATCAAAAATGGCAAAACGGAAGGTGGACACTGAGAACCGGGGTTTCAAACAAGGTGGGAGTCGGAGTATATGTTCACGGAGGTAGCTGGAAAACCTGTGTGTCTTCTGTGTGGAGAAAGTGTGGCGGTACTGAAAGAGTATAATCTGAGACGACATTATGAAACGAAACACGCGGACAAAAACAAGAATATGGACATGGAACAAAGGCTACAAAAGGCAGAGGAATTAAAACGAGGCCTCAAATCTCGACAGGCTCTGTTCAAAAAAGCCAAATCACAAGGCCAGGCTGCTGTCAAGGCCAGTTTTATTTTGGCAGAAGAGATCGCTAAATCAGCCCGGCCATTTACGGAGGGGGATTTCATCAAAAACTGCATGATTAAAGTTTGTGACGAAGTTTGCCCAGAAAAAGGCAACTCTTTTTAAATGTGAGTCTGAGCAGAAACACCATTGCCGAGAGAGTAGACCAGTTGTCCATCAATCTAAAAGAGCAGCTTGTGAAAAAGGGAAAAGATTTCATTGCATATTCCTTGGCTGTGGATGAGAGCACCGACATTTCTGACATTGCCCAGTTGTCAATTTTCATCCGCGGAGTGGACTCCAGCCTAAGCGTGACAGAGGAGTTTTTGGCTTTACGTCCTATGCATGGCACAACTACGGGGCATGATTTGTATGAAGAGGTGTCAAGATGTGTAAATGAGATGGAGCTGCCTTGGGAAAAACTCGTGGGTTTGACAACCGACGGAGCACCTGCGATGTGTGGACACAGGAGCGGACTGGTGGCGAAGATACGGGAAAAGATGCAAGAGGAAAACGCGACAGGTGAGCTGACAGCTTATCATTGTATCATACACCAGGAAGCGTTGTGCGGTAAAGCCTTGAAAATGGAGCATGTAATGAGCATCATCACGCGCACAGTTAACTTTATCAGAGCCAAAGGTTTGAATCACCGCCAGTTCAAGGCATTTCTGACGGAGTTAGAAACGGAGCATGGTGATTTGCCTTATCACACAGAGGTGCGATGGCTAAGCCAGGGAAAGGTGCTTCAAAGATGTTTCGAGCTTCGTGAGGAGATTTGTCTGTTCTTGGACAGCAAAGGGAAAGACACAACACAACTCCGAGACGAAATGTTTCTGTGTGAAATGGCTTTTCTGTGTGACATTACGAGTCATCTGAATGCAATGAACTTGCAGCTGCAGGGTCGGGATCATGTCATCTCTGATATGTACAGTACAGTGAAGGCATTTAAAACCAAACTGACTCTGTGGGAGACGCAGATGCGGAAAGAAAATTTGAGCCACTTTCCCAGCTGCCAGACCATGAAAGAGAAGCTCTCTACCAGTGCGTTCTCGAGCGCACAGTTGGCTGATAAAATAGGTATGCTTGCCGCTGACTTTCGACGCCGATTTGCTGACTTTGAAGCACAAAAAGCAGGTTGGAACTGCTCGGTAACCCATTTGCTGTTGACGTGGAAAGCTCACCACCAAACCTCCAAATGGAGTTGATTGACCTCCAATGCAATGATGCACTGAGGGCAAAATATGCGGCAGTGGGTGCTGCGGAGTTCGCCCGTTTCCTCCCCGACACAATGCCCCAGCTGCGCATCCAGGCTGCTCAAACGTTGTCTATGTTTGGCAGCACATACCTGTGTGAACAACTTTTTCTTTGATGAACCTGAACAAAACATCACACAGAAGTCGACTTACTGCTGAACACCTCCACTCAATTCTGAGGATTTCCTCAGCTCAGAGCCTTACCCCGAACATTGATGAACTTGTGGAAAAGATGGGACACCACCAAGTATCACCCTCAACCTCAAACAAGTGAACATTACTGTGCAATCACATATTTAGAGTTTTTACTCAGTTCAAGTTTAAAAGTTAAAGTTTAATATTTGTTTTCACTGCATGTTACTTCTCCTTAAACAAAGTGTTGTTTTTGATTAATAGATTTTTGCACTTTATTTTATTGTATTTCAATCCAATTATATTTTAAAAATATTTCAGTTGAGTGGATGATAGAAAATTGCTATTATTGTTTTTTTCTTTGAAGTAAATTTAGCCCACTTTTGCTAAAATAGAAAATATAGGCTACTGATGGTGCCTTGAATACCGTTTCTTTCATTTAATGTTCATGTTATGGGGATTTTTATATAAAGGAAATTTGTCTTTTGTGTCTGTTGAAAATTAAAGATTACTGACAGAGCCATAAGAAAATATTGCTTTATTTATCTGATCATATTGGAATATATTTGTTAGGTTTTCAGTAGGTTCAATTAGGTTCACTAGACTATATGCGTCATTTAAAAATTTTTCAATGAACATTCGAACAGTCCGGCCTCGGCTTGTAGCTAAATTTTTTATTTGGCCCTCCGTCCATTTGACTTTGACACCCCTGAGTTAGACAGTCAGATCAGGGATGAGGTCCTGTATGGTTCAGTTAGACAGTCAGATCAGGGTAGAGGTCCTGTATGGTTCAGTTAGACAGTCAGATCAGGGATATGGTAGAGGTCCTGTATGGTTCAGTTAGACAGTCAGATCAGGGATATGGTAGAGGTCCTGTATGGTTCAGTTAGACAGTCAGATCAGGGATGAGGTCCTGTATGGTTCAGTTAGACAGTCAGATCAGGGATGAGGTCCTGTATGGTTCAGTTAGACAGTCAGATCAGGGATGAGGTCCTGTATGGTTCAGTTAGACAGTCAGATCAGGGTAGAGGTCCTGTATGGTTCAGTTAGACAGTCAGATCAGGGTAGAGGTCCTGTATGGTTCAGTTAGACAGTCAGATCAGGGATATGGTAGAGGTCCTGTATGGTTCAGTTAGACAGTCAGATCAGGGATGAGGTCCTGTATGGTTCAGTTAGACAGTCAGATCAGGGATGAGGTCCTGTATGGTTCAGTTAGACAGTCAGATCAGGGTAGAGGTCCTGTATGGTTCAGTTAGACAGTCAGATCAGGGATATGGTAGAGGTCCTGTATGGTTCAGTTAGACAGTCAGATCAGGGTATAGGTCCTGTATGGTTCAGTTAGACAGTCAGATCAGGGATGAGGTCCTGTATGGTTCAGTTAGACAGTCAGATCAGGGATGAGGTCCTGTATGGTTCAGTTAGACAGTCAGATCAGGGTAGAGGTCCTGTATGGTTCAGTTAGACAGTCAGATCAGGGTAGAGGTCCTGTATGGTTCAGTTAGACAGTCAGATCAGGGATATGGTAGAGGTCCTGTATGGTTCAGTTAGACAGTCAGATCAGGGTAGAGGTCCTGTATGGTTCAGTTAGACAGTCAGATCAGGGATATGGTAGAGGTCCTGTATGGTTCAGTTAGACAGTCAGACCAGGGTAGAGGTCCTGTATGGTTCAGTTAGACAGTCAGATCAGGGTAGAGGTCCTGTATGGTTCAGTTAGACAGTCAGATCAGGGTAGAGGTCCTGTATGGTTCAGTTAGACAGTCAGATCAGGGTAGAGGTCCTGTATGGTTCAGTTAGACAGTCAGATCAGGGTAGAGGTCCTGTGGGATTCAGTTAGACAGTCAGATCAGGGATATGGTAGAGGTTCTGTATGGTTCAGTTAGACAGTCAGATCGGGGATGAGGTCCTGTATGGTTCAGTTAGACAGTCAGATCGGGGATGAGGTCCTGTATGGTTCAGGTAGACAGTCAGATCAGGGTATAGGTCCTGTATGGTTCAGTTAGACAGTCAGATCAGGGATGAGGTCCTGTATGGTTCAGTTAGACAGTCAGATCAGGGATGAGGTCCTGTATGGTTCAGTTAGACAGTCAGATCAGGGTAGAGGTCCTGTATGGTTCAGTTAGACAGTCAGATCAGGGTAGAGGTCCTGTATGGTTCAGTTAGACAGTCAGATCAGGGATATGGTAGAGGTCCTGTATGGTTCAGTTAGACAGTCAGATCAGGGTAGAGGTCCTGTATGGTTCAGTTAGACAGTCAGATCAGGGATATGGTAGAGGTCCTGTATGGTTCAGTTAGACAGTCAGATCAGGGTAGAGGTCCTGTATGGTTCAGTTAGACAGTCAGATCAGGGTAGAGGTCCTGTATGGTTCAGTTAGACAGTCAGATCAGGGTAGAGGTCCTGTATGGTTCAGTTAGACAGTCAGATCAGGGTAGAGGTCCTGTATGGTTCAGTTAGACAGTCAGATCAGGGTAGAGGTCCTGTGGGATTCAGTTAGACAGTCAGATCAGGGATATGGTAGAGGTTCTGTATGGTTCAGTTAGACAGTCAGATCGGGGATGAGGTCCTGTATGGTTCAGTTAGACAGTCAGATCGGGGATGAGGTCCTGTATGGTTCAGGTAGACAGTCAGATCAGGGTAGAGGTCCTGTGGGATTCAGTTAGACAGTCAGATCAGGGTAGAGGTTCTGTATGGTTCAGTTAGACAGTCAGATCAGGGATATGGTAGAGGTCCTGTATGGTTCAGTTAGACAGTCAGATCAGGGATATGGTAGAGGTTCTGTATGGTTCAGTTAGACAGTCAGATCAGGGATATGGTAGAGGTCCTGTATGGTTCAGTTAGACAGTCAGATCAGGGTAGAGGTCCTGTATGGTTCAGTTAGACAGTCAGATCAGGGATATGGTAGAGGTCCTGTATGGTTCAGTTAGACAGTCAGATCAGGGTAGAGGTCCTGTATGGTTCAGTTAGACAGTCAGATCAGGGTAGAGGTCCTGTATGGTTCAGTTAGACAGTCAGATCAGGGTAGAGGTCCTGTATGGTTCAGTTAGACAGTCAGATCAGGGTAGAGGTCCTGTATGGTTCAGTTAGACAGTCAGATCAGGGATATGGTAGAGGTCCTGTATGGTTCAGGTAGACAGTCAGATCAGGGATATGGTAGAGGTCCTGTATGGTTCAGTTAGACAGTCAGATCAGGGATATGGTAGAGGTCCTGTATGGTTCAGGTAGACAGTCAGATCAGGGATATGGTAGAGGTCCTGTATGGTTCAGTTAGACAGTCAGATCAGGGATGAGGTCCTGTATGGTTCAGTTAGACAGTCAGATCAGGGTAGAGGTCCTGTATGGTTCAGTTAGACAGTCAGATCAGGGATATGGTAGAGGTCCTGTATGGTTCAGTTAGACAGTCAGATCAGGGATATGGTAGAGGTCCTGTATGGTTCAGTTAGACAGTCAGATCAGGGATATGGTAGAGGTCCTGTATGGTTCAGTTAGACAGTCAGATCAGGGATGAGGTCCTGTATGGTTCAGTTAGACAGTCAGATCAGGGATGAGGTCCTGTATGGTTCAGTTAGACAGTCAGATCAGGGATGAGGTCCTGTATGGTTCAGTTAGACAGTCAGATCAGGGTAGAGGTCCTGTATGGTTCAGTTAGACAGTCAGATCAGGGTAGAGGTCCTGTATGGTTCAGTTAGACAGTCAGATCAGGGATATGGTAGAGGTCCTGTATGGTTCAGTTAGACAGTCAGATCAGGGATGAGGTCCTGTATGGTTCAGTTAGACAGTCAGATCAGGGATGAGGTCCTGTATGGTTCAGTTAGACAGTCAGATCAGGTAGAGGTCCTGTATGGTTCAGTTAGACAGTCAGATCAGGGATATGGTAGAGGTCCTGTATGGTTCAGTTAGACAGTCAGATCAGGGTATAGGTCCTGTATGGTTCAGTTAGACAGTCAGATCAGGGATGAGGTCCTGTATGGTTCAGTTAGACAGTCAGATCAGGGATGAGGTCCTGTATGGTTCAGTTAGACAGTCAGATCAGGGTAGAGGTCCTGTATGGTTCAGTTAGACAGTCAGATCAGGGTAGAGGTCCTGTATGGTTCAGTTAGACAGTCAGATCAGGGATATGGTAGAGGTCCTGTATGGTTCAGTTAGACAGTCAGATCAGGGTAGAGGTCCTGTATGGTTCAGTTAGACAGTCAGATCAGGGATATGGTAGAGGTCCTGTATGGTTCAGTTAGACAGTCAGACCAGGGTAGAGGTCCTGTATGGTTCAGTTAGACAGTCAGATCAGGGTAGAGGTCCTGTATGGTTCAGGTAGACAGTCAGATCAGGGTAGAGGTCCTGTATGGTTCAGTTAGACAGTCAGATCAGGGTAGAGGTCCTGTATGGTTCAGTTAGACAGTCAGATCAGGGTAGAGGTCCTGTGGGATTCAGTTAGACAGTCAGATCAGGGATATGGTAGAGGTTCTGTATGGTTCAGTTAGACAGTCAGATCGGGGATGAGGTCCTGTATGGTTCAGTTAGACAGTCAGATCGGGGATGAGGTCCTGTATGGTTCAGGTAGACAGTCAGATCAGGGTATAGGTCCTGTATGGTTCAGTTAGACAGTCAGATCAGGGATGAGGTCCTGTATGGTTCAGTTAGACAGTCAGATCAGGGATGAGGTCCTGTATGGTTCAGTTAGACAGTCAGATCAGGGTAGAGGTCCTGTATGGTTCAGTTAGACAGTCAGATCAGGGATATGGTAGAGGTCCTGTATGGTTCAGTTAGACAGTCAGATCAGGGTAGAGGTCCTGTATGGTTCAGTTAGACAGTCAGATCAGGGATATGGTAGAGGTCCTGTATGGTTCAGTTAGACAGTCAGATCAGGGTAGAGGTCCTGTATGGTTCAGTTAGACAGTCAGATCAGGGATATGGTAGAGGTCCTGTATGGTTCAGTTAGACAGTCAGATCAGGGTAGAGGTCCTGTATGGTTCAGTTAGACAGTCAGATCAGGGTAGAGGTCCTGTATGGTTCAGGTAGACAGTCAGATCAGGGTAGAGGTCCTGTATGGTTCAGTTAGACAGTCAGATCAGGGTAGAGGTCCTGTATGGTTCAGTTAGACAGTCAGATCAGGGTAGAGGTCCTGTGGGATTCAGTTAGACAGTCAGATCAGGGATATGGTAGAGGTTCTGTATGGTTCAGTTAGACAGTCAGATCGGGGATGAGGTCCTGTATGGTTCAGTTAGACAGTCAGATCGGGGATGAGGTCCTGTATGGTTCAGGTAGACAGTCAGATCAGGGTAGAGGTCCTGTGGGATTCAGTTAGACAGTCAGATCAGGGTAGAGGTTCTGTATGGTTCAGTTAGACAGTCAGATCAGGGATATGGTAGAGGTTCTGTATGGTTCAGTTAGACAGTCAGATCAGGGATATGGTAGAGGTCCTGTATGGTTCAGTTAGACAGTCAGATCAGGGTAGAGGTCCTGTATGGTTCAGTTAGACAGTCAGATCAGGGATATGGTAGAGGTCCTGTATGGTTCAGTTAGACAGTCAGATCAGGGTAGAGGTCCTGTATGGTTCAGTTAGACAGTCAGATCAGGGTAGAGGTCCTGTATGGTTCAGTTAGACAGTCAGATCAGGGTAGAGGTCCTGTATGGTTCAGTTAGACAGTCAGATCAGGGTAGAGGTCCTGTATGGTTCAGTTAGACAGTCAGATCAGGGATATGGTAGAGGTCCTGTATGGTTCAGGTAGACAGTCAGATCAGGGATATGGTAGAGGTCCTGTATGGTTCAGTTAGACAGTCAGATCAGGGATATGGTAGAGGTCCTGTATGGTTCAGGTAGACAGTCAGATCAGGGATATGGTAGAGGTCCTGTATGGTTCAGTTAGACAGTCAGATCAGGGTAGAGGTCCTGTATGGTTCAGTTAGACAGTCAGATCAGGGTAGAGGTCCTGTATGGTTCAGTTAGACAGTCAGATCAGGGATATGGTAGAGGTCCTGTGAGGTTCAGTTAGACAGTCAGATCAGGGATATGGTAGAGGTCCTGTATGGTTCAGTTAGACAGTCAGATCAGGGATATGGTAGAGGTCCTGTATGGTTCAGTTAGACAGTCAGATCGGGGATGAGGTCCTGTATGGTTCAGTTAGACAGTCAGATCAGGGATATGGTAGAGGTCCTGTATGGTTCAGTTAGACAGTCAGATCAGGGTAGAGGTCCTGTATGGTTCAGTTAGACAGTCACATCAGGGTAGAGGTCCTGTATGGTTCAGTTAGACAGTCAGATCAGGGATGAGGTCCTGTATGGTTCAGTTAGACAGTCACATCAGGGTAGAGGTCCTGTATGGTTCAGTTAGACAGTCAGATCAGGGTAGAGGTCCTGTGGGGTTCAGTTAGACAGTCAGATCAGGGATATGGTAGAGGTCCTGTATGGTTCAGTTAGACAGTCAGATCAGGGTAGAGGTCCTGTGGGGTTCAGTTAGACAGTCAGATCAGGGTAGAGGTCCTGTATGGTTCAGTTGGTAGAGCATGGTTCTCGCAATGCCGTTGTCATGTGTGTGATTTCCTCGGTGGCCTCCCATCTTAAGTGATGGTCTGCACAGTGCAGACACTCCTCTGAGTGGCTGTGGATTAAGATGTCTGCTACGTAATGGCCGGGTGGTTATGTCAGGAGAAGGTTAGTTAGTGGTTGTGGTTTAGATATCTGGTGCTTTAGAGAGGGACAGCTGTACTTCCATTCTGTTTAGGGGTCAGACAGGGAGACTGGTGGGAGTGACCTCGAGGCCAGACGATCATCTCTTAGTACACGGCTCACACACCACAAACACTCCCTCTGCATTCCTCTGTTTCTGACTCCAACTCAGCTATTTAACACCTCTCCCCCCCAATCCTTCATGTTTTCATTACCTTTCAGTCTCTTCCATTCCTCTCCTGTATACATCTCATCTTCCCTCTCTGGTTTCCACTCTTCCGCTTTCAATCTCTTTCTGTTTCCCTCTCTCCTCTGTCTCGCAGTCGTAGAGCGCGGCACCAAGGCTGTGTGTGTGTGTGTTGCTGTGTGTTTGGGTTGAGATTAGGTTACACTGCTGGATTGTGTAATTGTGAGGTGTGTCTCTCTGCTCCAGAAAGCTGCTCTGTTGTTTCTTTTGTTAGGAGGAGAGTAGAGCCGAGGGAGGGAGGGACTAGTTACGTTACTAAATCACTATCTTCAGTCCACTAACCTGCTAGAATGAAGACATCACCACATTGGTAATAACTCCCGGGTTCAGTAAAGACGACACACATCATACACTGAGGTAGAAGGCATGTTGTTGTTATCTAAACCCCAGCAGGCAGCCTGGTTTACAGTCAACACTGCAGAGGGAGGAGGGTTCATCAGTGTCAACCTCAGGACCAGAACAACCTGCTGTTTGTTACAGGGAGGAGGGTTCATCAGTGTCAACCTCAGGACCAGAACAACCTGCTGTTTGTTACAGGGAGGAGGGTTCATCAGTGTCAACCTCAGGACCAGAACAACCTGCTGTTTGTTACAGGGAGGAGGGTTCATTAGTGTCAACCTCAGGACCAGAACAACCTGCTGTTTGTTACAGGGAGGAGGGTTCATCAGTGTCAACCTCAGGACCAGAACAACCTGCTGTTTGTTACAGGGAGGAGGGTTCATCAGTGTCAACCTCAGGACCAGAACAACCTGCTGTTTGTTACAGGGAGGAGGGTTCATCAGTGTCAACCTCAGGACCAGAACAACCTGCTGTTTGTTACAGGGAGGAGGGTTCATCAGTGTCAACCTCAGGACCAGAACAACCTGCTGTTAGTTACAGGGAGGAGGGTTCATCAGTGTCAACCTCAGGACCAGAACAACCTGCTGTAGAGGTGTTAGTTACAGGGAGGATGGTTCATCAGTGTCAACCTCAGGACCAGAACAACCTGCTGTTTGTTACAGGGAGGAGGGTTCATCAGTGTCAACCTCAGGACCAGAACAACCTGCTGTAGAGGTGTTAGTTACAGGGAGGAGGGTTCATCAGTGTCAACCTCAGGACCAGAACAACCTGCTGTTTGTTACAGGGAGGATGGTTCATTAGAGTCAATTTCAGGACCAGAACAACCTGCTGTTTGTTACAGGGAGGAGGGTTCATTAGAGTCAATTTCAGGACCAGAACAACCTGCTGTTTGTTACAGGGAGGAGGGTTCATCAGAGTCAACCTCAGGACCAGAACAACCTGCTGTTTGTTACAGGGAGGAGGGTTCATCAGAGTCAACCTCAGGACCAGAACAACCTGCTGTAGAGGTGTTTGTTACAGGGAGGATGGTTCATCAGAGTCAACCTCAGGACCAGAACAACCTGCTGTAGAGGTGTTAGTTACAGGGAGGAGGGTTCGTCAGTGTCAACCTCAGGACCAGAACAACCTGCTGTAGAGGTGTTAGTTACAGGGAGGAGGGTTCATCAGTGTCAACCTCAGGACCAGAACAACCTGCTATAGAGGTGTTTGTTACAGGGAGGATGGTTCATCAGTGTCAACCTCAGGACCAGAACAACCTGCTGTAGACCCTAGTTGAGAGCTCTAAAGGAAAAACTCCTAACACTAGTCATAATTAAAATAGAGAGTGTGTGTGTCTTCAACTATGTTGTTAAATGTTTTTCTTCTCTTTCCCCCAACAGACCAAAGAGAAGGGACAACGTCTCAGCCCACACACGATTGGAGGAGATAGACGTCAATCAAACTGGACGCCGTCCATTCCCTCCCACCCCTCATGGCGAGACCACCCCCAACCCACCAATAGGGCGAGTCCCATCCACACGAACCCCCACCACCACTCATCCGTCCGGACAATCCAATTGGTCCCCCTCACTCCACTTAACTCCTGCCCACTCTACGCTCCACCCCATCCACCCCTTCTGATTGGTCAAGATGGACAAGTTGACAGACGATGTCCCCGGGTGCTACTACAACCGTACAGTGCAGTTCTTCTACGAACATAGTGGCAAGAACATCAGCGCCCACTGGCGTCCTCGGGACTACGTGGTGGTGAGCCTGGGCATGGGTGTGTCTGTCATCGTCATCCTGGCCAACATCCTGGTCATGGTGGCCATCTTCATCAACCGACGATTCCACTTCCCTATCTACTATCTGCTCGGTAGGGTGTATGTGTGTGTCTGTCAATTAGCAACTGCTCCCACTAATTTACCAAATTTACCAGAATTTTCAGAAGTTTTGGTCATTTTTAAATCTACAAAATTTGGTAGATTATACTTTCAGTACATTTAGTCGTATTTATGTCATATTCTTTATACCTGTGAAAATTCCCTAAAATCCAGGAGTTAACTGGTACATTTTTAGAAAGTTACCAGTAATATTACCCCCCTTAGCAACCCTACTAATGTCCTTGTCGACTATCCCCTAGGCAACCTGGCGGCAGCAGACCTGTTCTCAGGTATCGCCTACCTGCACCTGATGTTCCACACTGGGCCCTGGACCATCAAGCTGTCCAAGAACCAGTGGTTTGTACGCCAGGTAGGAGAGTCCAACACACACCCTAAACCTAATTAACCCTGGACCATCAATCTGTCCCAAAATCCAATGGCCAGTAAGCCAGGTAGGAGAGTCCAACACACACCCTAACTAACCCTGAACCAATGGCCAGTAAGCCAGGTAGGAGAGTCCAACACACACCTAACTAACCCTGAACCAATGGCCAGTAAGCCAGGTAGGAGAGTCCAACACACACCCTAACTAACTCTGGACCAATGGCCAGTAAGCCAGGTAGGAGAGTCCAACACACACCTAACTAACCCTGAACCAATGGCCAGTAAGCCAGGTAGGAGAGTCCAACACACACCCTAACTAACCCTGAACCAATGGCCAGTAAGCCAGGTAGGAGAGTCCAACACACACCCTAACTAACCCTGAACCAATGGCCAGTAAGCCAGGTAGGAGAGTCCAACACACACCCTAACTAACCCTGAACCAATGGCCAGTAAGCCAGGTAGGAGAGTCCAACACACACCCTAACTAACCCTGAACCAATGGCCAGTAAGCCAGGTGCACAAGACAAGTTCTTCCCATAGGGTTCGTTGATGCAGAAACAGACTGGCCAAAGGGCAGTTTCTTTTCCACATAATTAGCATTACTTAGCTAGTGATGAGGTCCTTGAGGAAAACATGGGCCGGGCATGTCAGAAAAGCCTGGGCTGATTTCTGATCCTGGTCCGTCCCTGAGTTGATGCTTGCTTGGGCCCATTAATCCACATTTTTTCTTTCAAACTTGGAAAACTTTTCCTGTCAAAGTACTGTAGGTTTGTGTGATTTATGCTTACTAAGCTATTATAAGCAAAAGGCCCACATAGTTGAAAAAAGGACCCGCTGTGGTCCAGCAGTTAATGCTGAGGAACCCGGCACACATGTACAGTTGTGGCCAAATGTTTTGAGAATGACTCAAATATAAATTTTCACACAGTCTGCTGTCTCAGTTTGTATGATGGCAATTTGCATATACTCCAGAATGTTATGAAGAGTGATCAGATGAATTGTAATTAATTGCAAAGTCCATCTTAGCCATGCAAATGAACTGAATCCCCCCAAAAACATTTCCACTGCATTTCAGCCCTGCCACAAAATGACCAGCTGACATTTCAGTGATTCTCAGTGTTGACAAGGCTGGAGATCCCTCTGTCATGCTGATTGAGTTTGAATAACAGACTGGAAGCTTCAAAAGGAGGGTGGAGCTTGGAATCGTTGTTCTTCCTCTGTCAACCATGGTTACCTGAAAGGAAACACGTGCCGTCATCATTGCTTTGCACAAAAAGGGCTTCACAGGCAAGGATATTGCTGCCAGTAAGATTGTACCTAAACCAACCATTTATCGGATCATCAAGAACTTCAAGGAGAGCGGTTCATTTGCTGTGAAGAAGGCTTCAGGGCGCCCAAGAAAGTCCAGCAAGCTCCAGGACTGTCTCCTAAAGTTGATTCAGCTGCAGGATCGGGACACCACCAGTACAGAGCTTGCTCAGGAATGGCAGCAGGCAGGTGTGAGTGCATCTGCACGCACAGTGAGGTGAAGACTTTTGGAGGATGTCCTGGTGTCAAGAAGGGCAGCAAAGAAGCCACTTTTCTTCACGTCGGGGACAGACTGATATCCTGCAGAAGGTACAGGGATTGGACTGCTGAGGACTGGGGTAAAGTAATTTTCTCTGATGAATCCCCTTTCCGATTGTTAGAGGCATCATGAAAAAGCTTGACCGGAGAAGACAAGTTGAGCGCTACCATCAGTCCTGGGTCATGCCAATAGTAAAGCATCCTGAGACCATTCATGTGTGGGGTTGCTTCTCAGCCACGGGAGAGGGCTCACTCACAATTTTGCCTAAGAACACAGTCATGAATAAAGAATGGTACCAACACATCCTCCGAGAGCAACTTCTCCCAACCATCCAGGAACAGTTTGGTGACGAACAATACCTTTTCCAGCATGATGGAGCACCTTGCCATAAGGCAAAAGTGATAACTAAGTGGCTCCGGGAACAAAACATCGATATTTTGGGTCCATGGCCTGGAAACTCCCCAGACCTTAATCCCATTGAGAACTTGTGGTCAATCCTCAAGAGGCGGGTGGACAAACAAAACCCCACAAATTCTGACAAACTCCAAGAAAACATCCTGCCATCAGCCAGGATGTGACCCAGAAGTTAATTGACAGCATGCCAGGGCGGATTGCAGAGGTCTTGAAGAAGAAGGGTCAACACTGCAAATATTGACTCTTTGCATCAACTTCATGTAATTGTCAATAAAAGCCTTTGACACTCAAAACTTTTGCCCACGACTGTACAGCCAAGTTTACCAGTCAGTGTGGGTTGTAAATCCACCCTCTGGTCTTCTGACTCTCTATCTCTCCTACCTTTCCTGTCTCCTTTCAACTGTCCTGTCTCAATCAATATGTTAAAAACCCTTCAAATATAGATTAATTATTCCTCCCTCCAGACCCTGATCGACTCCAGTCTGACAGCATCGGTGTTGAACCTCCTGGCCATCGCCTTGGAGCGCCACCAGACCATCTTCACCATGCAGGTGTGTGTGTGTGTGTGTGTGATATTACAGTAGAGTGGTCAGGAAAGCGGTTTCCATCTGTTATGGACTAATAAAGTATATATCATCTCAGCTCCACAGTAAGATGACCAACCGCCGCGTGGTGCTGCTCATCGCCCTTATCTGGGGCCTAGCCATCTTCATGGGCCTGGTTCCCACCATGGGCTGGCACTGTGTGTGTGACCTGGAAAACTGCTCCACCATGGCCCCCATGTACAAACGCTCCTACCTGGTGTTCTGGGCTGTGCTCAACCTCTTCACCTTCTCTCTCATGGTGGCTGCCTACACCAGGATCTTTGTGTACGTCAGACACAAGAGCCAGAGGATGTCTCAGCACACCAGCCAGATACGACACAAGGAGACTGTGTTCAACCTGATGAAGACGGTTTCTATGATCCTGGGTGAGGAGGGCCTGGACAACTATCTATCTATATCTATCTATATCTATATATCTATCTATATCTATCTATCCATCTATCCATCTATCCGTCCATCCGTCCATCCATCCATCCGTCCATCCGTCTATCCGTCTATCCATCTATACATCTATACATACATACATCTATCCATACATACATCTATCCATACATACATACATACATACAGTTGAAGTTTACATACACCTTAGCCGAATATATTTAAACTCAGTTTTTCACAATTCCTGACATTTAGTCCCAGTAAAAATTCCCTGTCTTAGGTCCCCTTAGGTCCCTAAAATGTCAGAATAATAGTAGAGAGAATTATTTATTTCATCACATTCCCAGTGGGTCAGAAGTTTACATACGCCCAATTAGTATTTGGTAGCATTGCCTTTAAATTGTTTAACTTGGGTCAAACGTTTATTTTTATTTCACCTTTATTTAACCAGGTTGAGAACAACTTAGGCTAGTAGGTTAGTGTACTTAGGTAGGTTAGTGTATCATAGGTAGGTTAGTGTATCATAGGTAGGTTAGTGTATCATAGGTAGGTTAGTGTATCATAGGTAGGTTAGTGTATCATAGGTAGGTTAGTGTATCATAGGTAGGTTAGTGTATCATAGGTAGGTTAGTGTATCATAGGTAGGTTAGTGTATCATAGGTAGGTTAGTGTACTTAGGTAGGTTAGTGTATCATAGGTAGGTTAGTGTATATAGGTAGGTTAGTGTATCATAGGTTAGTTTATCATCACAGGCAGTTTATCATAGGTAGGTTAGTGTATCATAGGTAGGTTAGTGTATCATAGGTAGGTTAGTGTATCATAGGTAGGTTAGTGTACTCAGGTAGGTTAGTGTATCATAGGTAGGTTAGTGTACTTAGGTAGGTTAGTGTATCATAGGTAGGTTAGTGTATCATAGGTAGGTTAGTGTATCATAGGTAGGTTAGTGTATCATAGGTAGGTTAGTGTATCATAGGTAGGTTAGTGTACTTAGGTAGGTTAGTGTATCATAGGTAGGTTAGTGTATCATAGGTAGGTTAGTGTATCATAGGTAGGTTAGTGTATCATAGGTAGGTTAGTGTATCATAGGTTAGTTTATCATAGGTAGGTTAGTTTATCATAGGTAGGTTAGTGTATCATAGGTAGGTTAGTGTATCATAGGTAGGTTAGTGTACTCAGGTAGGTTAGTGTATCATAGGTAGGTTAGTGTATCATAGGTAGGTTAGTGTATCATAGGTAGGTTAGTGTATCATAGGTAGGTTAGTGTATCATAGGTAGGTTAGTGTATCATAGGTAGGTTAGTGTATCATAGGTAGGTTAGTGTATCATAGGTAGGTTAGTGTATCATAGGTAGGTTAGTTTATCATAGGTAGGTTAGTGTATCATAGGTAGGTTAGTGTATCATAGGTAGGTTAGTGTATCATAGGTAGGTTAGTGTATCATAGGTAGGTTAGTGTACTCAGGTAGGTTAGTGTATCATAGGTAGGTTAGTGTATCATAGGTAGGTTAGTGTATCATAGGTAGGTTAGTGTATCATAGGTAGGTTAGTGTATCATAGGTAGGTTAGTTTATCATAGGTAGGTTAGTGTATCATAGGTAGGTTAGTGTATCATAGGTAGGTTAGTGTATCATAGGTAGGTTAGTGTATCATAGGTAGGTTAGTGTATCATAGGTAGGTTAGTGTATCATAGGTAGGTTAGTGTATCATAGGTAGGTTAGTGTATCATAGGTAGGTTAGTGTATCATAGGTAGGTTAGTGTATCATAGGTAGGTTAGTGTATCATAGGTAGGCCAGTTGAGAATGAGTTTACAACTGTGACCGGGGCAATATAAAGCAAAGCAGTGCGACACAAACAACAAACAACAAACAACAACACAGAGTTACACATGGAATAAACAAACATACAGTCAATAACACAATAGAAAAGTCTATATACAGTGAGTGCAAATGAGGTAAGATTAGGGTGGTAAGGCTGTACATATTAATAATTCATAGTGGTGAAATAATTACATATTATTAGCCATTAAACACTGGATGTGATGGATGTGCAGAATATATACTGGGGTGCAAAGGAGCAAAAAATGAATAACAGTATGGGGATGAGGTAGTTGGATGGGCTATTCACAGATGGGCTATGTACAGTGATCTGTGAACTGCTCTGACAACTGGTGCTTAAAGTTAGAGAGGAGATCTGAGTCTCCAGCTTCAGTGATTTTGCAATTCGTTCCAGTATTTGGCAGCAGAGAACTGGAAGGAAATGCGGCCAAACGAGGAATTGGCTTTGGTTTTTTGTTTCATCAGATCAGAGGACATTTCTCCAAAAAGTACGATCTTTGTCCCCATGTGCAGTTGCAAACTGTAGTTTGGCTTTTTTATGGCGGTTTTAGAGCAGTGGCTTCTTGCTTTCTTAGCGGCCTTTCAGGTTATGTCGATATAGGACTCGTTTACTGTGGATATAGATACTTTTGTACCTGTTTCCTCCATCGTCTTCACAAGGTCTTTTGCTGTTGTTCTGGGATTGATTTGCACTTTTCGCACCAAAGTACGTTCATCTCTAGGAGACAGAAAGCGTCTCCTTCCTGAGCGGTATGACGGCTGCGTGGTCCCATGGTGTTTATACTTGCGTACTATTGTTTGTACAGATGAACGTGGTACCTTCAGGCGTTTGGAAATTGCTCCCAAGGATGAACCAGACTTGTGGAGGTCTTTTTTTCTGAGGTCTTGGCTGATTTCTTTTGATTTTCCCATGATGTCAAGCAAATAGGCACTGAGTTTGAAGGTAGGCCTTGAAATACATCCACAGGTACACCTCCAATTGACTCAAATTATGTCAATTAGCCAATCAGAAGCTTCTAAAGCCATGACATCATTTTCTGGAATTTTCCAAGCTGTTTAAAGGCACAGTCAACTTTGGGTATGTAAACTTCTGACCCACTGGAATTGTGATACAGTGAATTATAAGTGAAATAATCTGTCTGTAAACAATCGTTGAAATAATGACTTGTGTCATGTACAAAGTAGATGTCCTAACTGACTAGACAAAACTATAGTTTGTTAATAACAAGAAATATGTGGAGTGGCTGAATAATAAACAAGTTTTAATGACTCCAACCTAAGTGTATGTAAACTTCTGACTTCAACTGTATATACATACACACACACACACACACACACTCACCCTCTCTCTCTCTCTCTCTCTCTCTCTCTCTCTCTCTCTCTCTCTCTCTCTCTCTCTCACTTTCTCTCTCTCTCTCTCTCTCTCTCTCTCTCTCATATTCAGGCACCTCTCTGGCTTGTTCTAACTCGTTTAACCAGACACTCTACTTCCACCCCCCACATCCCTCACTCTCTCCCTCCCTCCCTTCCTCCTTCCTTCCTTCCTTCCTTCTCCTCTTTCCTGCTTCTCTCCCTCTCCCAAGCTTCTGCTCCAGCATTTTTAACTTCTGATTAAATTCCTCTAGAAGGAATTTGACGTCTCTGTTTCTCACATACAGGCTCATACAATCCTTGAATTTCTGGTTGTCTCTCTTTCTGGCATGGCAAGTGTGAGTGAGAGAGGCTGTGTGTGTACTCTCTGGCATGGTAAGTGTGAGTGAGAGAGGCTGTGTGTGTACTCTCTGCCATGGTAAGTGAGTGAGAGAGGCTGTGTGTGTACTCTCTGCCATGGTAAGTGTGAGAGGCTGTGTGTGTACTCTCTGGCATGGTAAGTGTGAGTGAGAGAGGCTGTGTGTGTTTTGGGTTTTACTGGATACCAGAAGTCCTCACAGGATGGTAAAACAAAGAACGTTCAGACAATTGGGGACATTTCGCCGGTCGTCACAAGGAAAGAGGCTCATTCACGCTTAGGGGTTAGGTTTAGGGTTAGATGTTAGGGAAAATAGGATCTTGAATGGGAATCAATTGTTTGGTCGCCACAAGGATAGTGAAACAAAACATGTAAGTGAGGAATGTCTGTGCATGTCCTGACAGGGAACAGCATAGTTAAACCACCACGACGCAAATACACCCCTCCATTTCAACCTCCCCCTTGTGTGTCTGTGTGTGTGTGTGTGTGTGTGTGTGTGTGTGTGTGTGTGTGTGTGTGTGTGTACAATATGAATTCCTGAAGGGTGAAATTGTGTAATTGAATATTATCATAATGGAATCAGATCTGTCCGACCAACCCCAAGCCCCACACCGACAGTGGATACTGACTGTGTGTGTACAGTATTCACTGACCAGCTGACATTTTACAATTGTCTCTCCACTCCCTCTCCTCCCCCCCCTCCCCCTCTCCTCTCTCCCTCCCCCTCCCCCTCTCCTCTCTCCTCCCCCCTACTCCGCCCCCTCTCCCTCCTCTCTCCTCCCTCTCCTCTCTCCTCCCTCTCCCACCTCTCCCCCCTCTCCTCCAGGTTGTTTTGTGATCTGCTGGACCCCGGGCCTGGTGTTGTTGATGTTGGATGGTCTGGGCTGTGAATCTTGCCAGGTGCTGCGTTATGAGAAGTACTGTCTGGTCCTGGCTGAGTGTAACTCCTGGTCAACCCCATCATCTACAGCTTCAGAGACACGGACATGTTACAGACCTTCAAGCGGATCCTCTGCTGCCTGTGTCGCCGCGGCGACGCCGGCCGCAAAGACACGCTGTCCGGCATGCGCTGCAACACCCAGGAGCAAGAGGTACTCTCCGAGAGCAACGGCAACAATCACCACAACGACGACAACAATCATATAAG
>NW_027009287.1:0-12500 GCF_036934945.1 Oncorhynchus masou masou | reverse complement strand
TAAACACGTATGAAAACATATTTTTCCCAGATTGTAAAATAAAACTCCGTTTAACAGAGAAACCATTTTTTCTCTTTCATTTAAAAATCTGTTTCTGTTTTTTTGTTTTATTTTTGTATCAAAAAAAATCTCTGAAAATAAAACCAGAAAAATGAAAATACTCCTAATCTGTGCCTGTCTGCCTGATCGCTTGGTTATGCCTGGCGGCATCGTGGTGCTGGGTGCGGCCATCGCTTGATCATGCCTGTCTTTTATGATGCTGCCAGGAACGAGAATTAGGACACAAACTAGAAGCGAAACATATTAGTCATTTAGCAGACGCTCTTCTCCACAGCCACTTACAGGAGCATCCGGGTTAAAGGGCCTTGCTCAAGGGCACGTTGACAGATTCTTCACCTAGTCGCCTCGGTTACTGGCCCAACACGCTTCACCGCTTGACTACCCACCACCCACACAAATGGCTCAATAAATAGGTTGTGGGTTATAGTTGGGTTTCACTTAGGTTATAGCTTAGTTGTATTGTGTCCCTATTGTGTTTCCTATCTGTACGTGCTGTGATCCAAACTTATTGCTGTGCGTACCATAGAGAGGATATCTGTACGTGCTGTGATCCAGCTTATTGCTGTGCGTACCATAGAGAGGAGCAGAGAGGATATCTGTACGAGCTGTGATCCAGCTTATTGCTGTGCTTGTCATGGAGAGGAGCAGAGATGAAGCTACTGAACACCTCTGTGAAAGACACCACACTGTATTTCTCTGTTTCTTCATCTCTCTCTATCTCTCTCTCTCCGATGGCTGGACCTTACTAACTCTCTCTTTCTCCTTTCATCCCCTCTCTCCTCATCCTCCACCTAATCCCCTTCACCCTGCCTCTCCATCCCTCTCTTTCTCCTTTCATCCCCTCTCTCCTCATCCTCCACCTAATCCCCTTCACCCTGCCTCTCCATCCCTCTCTCCTCGTCCCCTTCACCCTGCCTCTCCATCCCTCTCTCCTCCTTTCATCCTCTCTCCCATCGTCCTCTTCACCCTGCCTCTCCATCCCTCTCTTTCTCCTTTCATCCTCTCTCCTCATCCCCTTCACCCTGCCTCTCCATCCCTCTCTCCTCATCCCCTTCACCCTGCCTCTCCATCCCTCTCTCCTCATCCCCTTCACCCTGCCTCTCCATCCCTCTCTCCTCGTCCCCTTCACCCTGCCTCTCCATCCCTCTCTCCTCGTCCCCTTCACCCTGCCTCTCCACCCCTCTCTCCTCATCCCCTTCACCCTGCCTCTCCATCCCTCTCTCCTCATCCCCTTCACCCTGCCTCTCCATCCCTCTCTCCTCGTCCCCTTCACCCTGCCTCTCCATCCCTCTCTCCCTCGTCCCCTTCACCCTGCCTCTCCATCCCTCTCTCCTCGTCCCCTTCACCCTGCCTCTCCATCCCCTCTTTCTCCTTTCATCCCCTCCTCGTCCCCTTCATCCTGCCTCTCCATCCCTCTCTCCTCGTCCCCTTCACCCTGCCTCTCCATCCCTCTCTCCTCGTCCCCTTCACCCTGCCTCTCCATCCCTCTCTCCTCGTCCCCTTCACCCTGCCTCTCCATCCCTCCTTTCATCCCTCTCCTCGTCCCCTTCACCCTGCCTCTCCATCCCTCTCTCCTCGTCCCCTTCACCCTGCCTCTCCATCCCTCTCTCCTCGTCCCCTTCACCCTGCCTCTCCATCCCTCTCTCCCCCTTCACCCTGCCTCTCCATCCCTCTCTCCTCGTCCCCTTCACCCTGCCTCCATCCCTCTCTCCTCGTCCCCTTCACCCTGCCTCTCCATCCCTCTCTCCTCGTCCCCTCTCCTGCCTTCCATCCCTCTCTCCTCGTCCCCTTCACCCTGCCTCTCCATCCCTCTCTCCTCGTCCCCTTCACCCTGCCTCTCCATCCCCTCTCCTCGTCCCCTTCATCCTCCCTCTCCATCCCTCTCTCCTCGTCCCCTTCACCCCTCCCTCTCCATCCCTCTCTCCTCGTCCCTCCCCTGCTCCTCCATCCCTCTCCCTCGTCCTCCCTCCATCCCCTCTCCTCGTCCCCCTCCCTCTCCATCCCTCTCCCTCGTCCCCTCCCTCCTCCATCCCCTCTCCTCGTCCTCCCTCTCCATCCCCTCTCTCGCCTCCCTCTCCATCCCCTCTCTCGTCCCCTTCACCCTGCCTCTCCATCCCCTCTCCTCGTCCCCTCTCCTCGTCCCTCCCCTCCTCTCCATCCCTCTCTCCTCGTCCCCTCCTCTCATCCCTCTCCTCGTCCATCCCTCTCCATCCCTCCCCTTCACCCTGCCTCTCCATCCCTCTCTCCTCGTCCCCTTCACCCTGCCTCTCCATCCCTCTCTCCCTCGTCCCCTTCACCTCCTCTCCATCCCTCTCTCCTCGTCCCCTCACCCTCCCCTCTCCCCCTCTCTCTCATCCCCCTCTCCCCTCTCCATCCCTCTCTCCTCGTCCTTCACCCTGCCTCTCCATCCCTCTCTCCTCGTCCCCTTCACCCTGCCTCTCCATCCCTCTCTCCCTTCGTCCCCCTCGTCACCCTCTCCTCTCCATCCCTCTCCTCGTCCCCTTCACCCTGCCTCTCCATCCCTCTCTCCTCGTCCTCCTTCTCCATCCCTCTCTCCTCGCCTCCACCCTCTCCATCCCTCTCTCCTCGTCCCCTTCACCCTGCCTCTCCATCCCTCTCTCCTCGTCCCCTTCACCCTGCCTCTCCATCCCTCTCTCCTCGTCCCTTCACCCTGCCTCTCCATCCCTCTCTCCTCGTCCCCTTCACCCTGCCTCTCCATCCCTCCTCTCCTCGTCCCCTTCACCTTCCATCCCTCTCTCCTCGTCCCCTTCACCCTCCCTCTCCATCCCCCTCTCCTCGTCCCCTTCATCCTCCCTCTCCATCCCTCTCTCCTCGTCCCCTTCATCCTCCCTCTCCATCCCTCTCTCCTCGTCCCCTTCACCCTGCCTCTCCATCCCTCTCTCCTCGTCCTCCCTCTCCAGCCGTATGACAATGGTGATGCGGAGCTGGTGGAGAAGACCAGGGAGCTCCTCTCATCCTGAAGGGAACAGAGGACATGATGACGTCCACAGAGAGCTGACACAAGCATGCGCGCGCACACACACACACACACACACACACAGTGTATGATTATTTTGGGGGGAGTTTCTGAATCATGCTAAATGTTTTTATTGTATAATGTGATGTTTAGTTGTAAAATGTTGTTTGTATGATACTGTATGTTACAGAAAACATGACTACAGTTACCTACAGGCACTGACATTTCTGTTTGAACCAACTTTATTGACAGTGTCCCATATACACTCCTCAGATATGTGTTGACATGTTGTCTACCTGAGCAGTCAGCTCAGTAGGAAAGTCCTCATTACAATCAGAACTGTATATTTATGACTTTTTAATTTGACATTTTATTTATGCATTTTTTGTTGTTGATCTTACGAGAATAGTCTGCGCTGAGTGTATACAGTGAGGGGAGAGGTGTGTGTGTGCAGGGGTTGGAGAGGTGTGTGTGTGTGTGTACTGCACAACATGTTAGGTGAGTTTTTAAGAAGGGTATTATTTTAGTATTTAGTATTTTAGTATTTGTAAAGACATTTTACTGTTATTAAATGTATTGTTAGGTTCTGAACAGAGTAAAAACTCAAACGGACGACTAGAAAAGACTCAAACGGAGTTTATTCACCGCACTGAATGCCTCGGCTGCAAGCACATTTTACACATGATCATACAGGCATTTCTACATCAGGGGTGTATCTTCTCAGAGCTGCCATCTGTTGCCCAATACCGCCTGCATGTTGCATCGTTGTCTAGGCCTTCCAGCTGTCTGCCAGCCATCCTCTTATCTGTCTAGCTGTCTGGAGAATGAAGGAATAGACTGTAGACCAGTCTGTATTGTAGACTGATGTGTTCTGGTTGTTTCTGTGACCTCACAATCAGTTTCATGGTCAGAAATGATGGAATCCGCTTCTATTAAAGAACCTACAACACTTCCTGACTGTCCAGCCGTCTGTCTCTTCTGTTACTGTCCATCCATCTGTCTCTCTCTGACTGTCTGTCCACCTTTCTCTGACTATCTGTCCACCTGTCTCTCTCTGACTGTCCATCCATCTCTCTCTGACTGTCCATCCATCTCTCTCTCTGACTGTCCATCCATCTCTCTCTCTCTGACTGTCTGTCCACATGTCTCTCTCTGACTGTCTGTCCACCTGTCTCTCTGACTGTCTGTCCACCTGTCTCTCTCTGACTGTCTGTCCACCTGTCTCTCTCTGACTGTCCGTCCACCTGTCTCTCTCTGACTGTCTGTCAACCTGTCTCTCTCTGACTGTCTGTCCACCTGTGTCTCTCTGACTGTCTGTCCACCTGTCTCTCTCTGACTGTCTGTCCACCTGTGTCTCTCTGACTGTCTGTCCACCTGTCTCTCTCTGACTGTCTGTCCACCTGTCTCTCTCTGACTGTCTGTCCACCTGTCTCTGACTGTCTGTCCACCTCTCTCTTACTGTCTGTCCACCTGTCTCTCTCTGACTGTCTGTCCACCTCTCTCTCTGACTGTCTGTCCACCTGTCTCTCTCTGACTGTCCGTCCACCTGTCTCTCTCTGACTGTCTGTCCACCTCTCTTACTGTCTGTCCACCTGTCTCTCTCTGACTGTCTGTCCACCTCTCTCTCTGACTGTCTGTCCACCTGTCTCTCTCTGACTGTCCGTCCACCTGTCTCTCTCTGACTGTCTGTCCACCTCTCTCTGACTGTCTGTCCACCTCTCTCTGACTGTCTGTCCACCTGTCTCTCTCTGACTGTCTGTCCACCTGTCTCTCTCTGACTGTCTGTCCACCTGTCTCTCTGACTGTCTGTCCACCTGTCTCTTTCTGACTGTCTGTCCACCTGTCTCTCTCTGACTGTCTGTCCACCTGACTTGTCCACCTGTCTCTCTCTGACTGTCTGTCCACCTGTCTCTCTCTGACTGTCTGTCCACCTGTCTCTCTCTGACTGTCTGTCCACCTGTCTCTCTCTGACTGTCTGTCCACCTGTCTCTCTGACTGTCTGTCCACCTGTCTCTCTGACTGTCTGTCCACCTGTCTCTCTGACTGTCTGTCAACCTGTCTCTCTGACTGTCTGTCCACCTGTGTCTCTCTGACTGTCTGTACACCTGTCTCTCTCTGACTGTCTGTCCATCTGTGTCTCTGACGGTCTGTCCATCTGTGTCTCTCTGACTGTAGTGAACGGGTGCACCCTTAAGGAGAGACCATTGGGACGTACCCCAACTATCACCATTACTGGCTGAAATCATCTCTGTAAAGGGAAAATGTTCATACCTGAGAAACTATAAAAGGGAAATGCTGGATATGAATATTCTAAATATTTACATCTTCATTATTTTCATTACATTATTTTCGTTCTGCCCCTGAACAGGCAGTTAACCCACTGTTCCCAGGCTGTCATTGAAAATAAGAATTTGTTCTTAACTGACTCGCCTCGTTAAATAAAGGTAAAAAAAAAAAAATACATTTTTCACCATAAAAATATTTTCCCTCCCCAAATTAAAGACTACATTTTTGAGAAGCTGTTGTTTTTCTCTTTCATTTAAAAATATCTGTTACTGATTTTTAGTTTTATTTTTGTACCAAAACATCTCTAAATAAAGCCAGAAAATTGAATACATCCCTAATCTGTGTCTGTCTGCCTGATCGCTTGGTTATGCCTGATCGCTTGGTTATGCCTGATCGCTTGGTTATGCCTGGCGGTGGCCAACGCTTGCTCATGTCTGTCTTTTATGATGCTGCTAGGAACGGGAATAAGGACACAAACTAGAAGCTAAATACTCTCTCTGTCCATCTGTCTCTGTCTGTCCACTGGTCTCTCTGTCTGTCCACCGGGTCTCTCTGTCCATCTGTCTCTGTCTGTCCACCGTCTCTGTCTGTCCACCGGTCTCTCTGTCCATCTGTCTGTCCACCGGTCTCTCTGTCAATCTGTCTCTCTCTGTCTGTCCACCGGGCTCTCTGTCCACCGGTCTCTCTGTCCATCTGTCTCTCTCTGTCCACCGGTCTCTCTGTCTGTCCACCTCCTCTCTGTCGGTCTGTCTGCTTGCCTGTCCATCCATCCATCTCTCTGTCCAGGGCTGGAGGTCAGGTTTAAAGTAAGGGGTTAACATTTGCCAGGGATAATCTCTCTTTGGGAGGTGATTCCTTCTTTGATGTTAACCAGAGACTATCTTCTTGGCTGGAGGTGGAGGATGTGATTCCTTCTTGATGTTAACCAGGAGAGAATATCTTCTTGGCTGGTGGTGGAGGATGGATTCCTTCTTGATGTTAACCAGAGAGAATATCTTTTGGCTGGAGGTGGAGGATGTGATTCCTTCTTGATGTTAACCAGAGAGAATATCTTCTTTGGCTGGAGGTGGAGGATGTGATTCCTTCTTGATGTTAACCAGGAGAGAATATCTTCTTGGCTGGTGGTGGAGGATGTGATTCCTTCTTGATGTTAACCAGAGAATATCTTCTTGGCTGGTGGTGGAGGATGTGATTCCTTCTTGATGTTGCTAGAGAGAATCTCTTCTGTTCTCCTTTCTTCCTCTTACCCAGAGAGATACTCGGTGACGGACTCCTTCTAGAGTTACCCAATGACAGCCTCTTGATTGACAGCGACTCCTTTCTCTCGCCACTGAAAACGTATCATTGCGTAAGGACCTCCCTCTTCAGGTTATCCACTGACAGTTTTGTCCAGAGGGAGGAATAATGATGCGTCTCTTCTGTTCTTACTGGATAGTGCCCCCTTCAGTTCACTCCAGGTCAACACAGAGTCCTGTTGCTTCTTTCTCCCCCAAATACAGTCTTCTTAGAGGAGGAGCCCCCAGCAGACAGGGGGAGAGGAGCCCACCGTAGCAGACAGGGGGAGAGAGGAAGAGAGCTGAGGTTCTTCTGTACTGATCTGGAATGACATAATAGCAAACGGTTCATTAATACTAAAATTCAAATGACCCAAAACAGACATAATGCAAGACTACTAATTTGCACACACACACACACACACACACACACACAGCTGAACTTGGGACATGAAACAAACATTCACAAGCTAATATTGGGAAAGACATATACACTTCGACATGGTAAACAGAACCAGCATACAGTCAAACACCACCTGTCAGGACATCTCTCTCACACACAGATACTCACTGTGGTTGTGTGTTGTGTCCGTCTGCTGTCTGGCAAGTCTCCTCTGTGTCTCAGTCAAAATGGAGGCTGTGTGACAGTAACACACCTGTTCTTCGCGGAGTCAGGACGAGATCAGATCGAGATCAGATTCACAACCCACCTGTTACATTACTGATCAGAAGCTGTAGGTAACTTTAGTGTTGTCATCACCAGACAGGTTAAACAGGCTGCACTGCATTCTAGGCTGACTGTTCATCTTTGTGGTTTGGTTCCAAATTCATACAAAGAATACAGAATATAAAATAAAACTATGTATACCACACACATACATTTATTTTATTTATATACATATATATATATTTTTTACAGCTGCCATTATCACACCTGTCACTCCTAGTTTCTGTATCTGACAGTGTGATCCTCCAGTCCAGCAGAGAGATGCTTCAGTCCCATCGCTTGTGCGTGGGATCCTCCAGTCCAGCAGAGAGATGCTTCAGTCCCATGCTCCAGTGTGGATCCTCCAGTCCAGCAGATGTGCTTCAGTCCCATGTCGCCCAGTGTGGATCCTCCAGTCCAGCAGAGAGACAAGCCCAGTCCCATGTCGCCCAGTGTGGATCCTCCAGTCCAGCAGAGAGATGCTTCAGTCCCAGCTGTCGCCCAGTGTGGGATCCTCCAGTCCAGCAGAGAGACACTTCAGTCCCATGTCGCCCAGTGTGGATCCTCCATCTAGCAGAGAGATGCTTCAGTCCCATGTCGCCCAGTGGATCCTCCAGTCCAGCAGAGAGATGCTTCAGTCCCATGTCGCCCAGTGGATCCTCCAGTCCAGCAGAGACACTTCAGTCCCATGTCGCCCAGTGTGGATCCTCCAGTCCAGCAGAGAGATGCTTCAGTCCCATGTCGCCCAGTGTGATCCTCCAGTCCAGCAGAGAGACACTTCAGTCCCATGTCGCCCAGTGTGGATCCTCCAGTCCAGCAGAGAGACGCTTGTCCCATGTCGCCCAGTGTGTTGCAGCTCAGATTCAGTTCCTCCAGCTGGGAGACTGCTAGAGAAGGGACAGACTTCCCATAGGAAGTGACTCACAACAGACAAGTCTGCAGTCAGAGAATATGGAATTAATTGATTTGGATTTGATTTAAAGGGCTGCATGGATTGGCATTACTCAAAACACTTGTTGTGATAAATATCCCACCTCAGGATCTTCAGTTTACAGTGTGGACTCCTAAGCCCAGTGGAGATCCTCTCCACCCCGGTGTCTGTCAGTTTGTTGTAGCTGAGGTCCAGCTCTGTCAGATGGCTCTTCTCTGACTCCAGAGGTCTAACGTATCATAGCAGTCCTCTTTGAGAACACACCCCACAAACATAGGGAGGGAAAGTAACCTACTCACCTCAGCGTGTGCAGTTGACCGTGCAGCGATTCCCCCAGTGCAGAAGCCGAGAGATCGAGCCCTGACTTCTCCGTGTCGACGTAGCTCAGATCCGTAAACTCCAGTCTGCAGTTGGGACTCCTCAGTCCAGAAGTCAAGAGATCGAGCCCTGACTTCTCCGTGTCGACGTAGCTCAGATCCGTAAACTCCAGTCTGCAGTTGGGACTCCTCAGTCCAGAAGCCGAGAGATCGAGCCCTGACTTCTCCGTGTCGACGTAGCTCAGATCCGTAAACTCCAGTCTGCAGTTGGGACTCCTCAGTCCAGAAGAGAGGAGCTTCAGGTGTGAGTCAATCATGACGTGGTGACTGATGTCCAGCTCTCACGTGTGAGCCAGGCAGCTGGAGAGCTGATGCAACAATTTCCCAGCTTCTGGTTGTGAGGGAGCAGTCCTCGAGTCTGAGGAGAGGAAGACACAACTAGATGTTTAATTAAGTATAACTTTTGATGTTTGATGAAGCTAGCTATCTTGCCACGTAGATTAGCTGGCTATTTGCTAACATAGTGACAGATTAGCTGGCTATTTGCTAACATAGTGACAGATTAGCTGGCTATTTGCTAACATAGTGACAGATTAGCTGGCTATTTGCTAACATAGTGATGCAGATTAGCTGGCTATTTGCTAACAAAGTCCAGCAGAGTGACAGATTAGCTGGCTATTTGCTAACATAGTGACAGATTAGCTGGCTATTTGCTAACATAATGACAGATTAGCTGGCTATTTGCTAACATAGTGACAGATTAGCTGGCTATTTGCTAACATAGTGACAGATTAGCTGGCGATCTGCTACTGTTGTGACAAGGTGTATCTTCAGTTGTCAAATTGGATTTTAAGAAATGTATGTGCAACTAATATCTGTTTATTGTGTAACTGCTTTTAATAATCCTTATTAGAAATATCACATTCATAACAGAATAATAGGTACCTGCGTGTCATTTTACATGTAACACTAGTTGTCCCCCACTATCCTTAGTTAATCTGGCCATTATGGAATGATCTGTTGTCCTATGTTAAGGACTTATAATCATTAATTTCTGGACTTGGTTTGTATGTGGAATTCTACAAATGCCTGCAAAGCAAACCGATGATAAATAACAACTGAACCTCCGTAGCCTTCCTGCAGTGTCTCGCTACCGGGACCAGTCTTCTAACACCCTCTAGTGTTGTGCTGTATTTTCTCATGTCAAATTCACCCAGTACCTCCTCTGCGGTTGTGGGCGGTGCTGTTGCCATACCATACTCTGCAGTGTCTAGCTACCAGGCAGGACCATTTCAGTTTGTCAGTGATGTGGACGCAGAGGAACTTGAAGCTTCCCACCTTCTCCACTGCAGTCCCAACGATGTGGATAGAGGGCTGCTCCCTCTGCTGTTTCCTGAAGACCACAATCATCTCCTTAGTGTTGTTGACGTTGTGTAAGAGGTTATGTTCCTGGAGCCACACTGCCAGAGCCCTCACCTCCTCCCTGTAGGCTGTCTCATCGTTGTTGGTAATCAAGCCTACCACTGTGTCGCCTGCAAACTTGATGATTGGATTTGAGGCGTGCTTGGCCACGCAGTCGTGGGTGAAGAGGGAGTACAGGAGGGGGCTGAGCACCCTTGTGGGGCCCCAGTGTTGAGGATCAGCGAAGAGGAGGTGTTGTTTCCTCCCTTCACCACTTCCGGGCAACCCGTCAGGAAGTCCAGGACCCAGTTGCACAGGGCGGGGTTCAGACCCATGTCCTCCAGCTTGATGATGAGCTTGGAGGGTACTATGATATTGAATGCTGAGCTGTAGTCAATTAACAATATTCTTACATAGGTATTCCTCTTGTCCAGATGGGACAGGGCAGTGTGCAGTGCGGTGGCGACAGCGCCATCTGTGCACCAATTGGGGCGGTAAGCAAATTGAAGTGGGTCTAGGGTGTCAGGTAGGGTGGAGGTGATATGATCCTTGACTAGTCTTTCAAAGCACTTCATGATGACAGAGGTGAGTGCTATGGGGCGATAGTCATTTAGTTCAGTTACTTTTGCTTTCTTAGGTACGGGGACAATGGTGGCCATCTTGAAGCATGTGGGGACTGACAGATTACAGATTGACAGATTACGAGGATCTGATTCATTTTTCTCATGATACTTCTTGTTCTTCATGTTTGTCAGAGTGAGAAGGAAGAAAATGTACATCTCAGTCAGAGTTTTAGGCTTCTTCTTGTTTCACTTCTTCAGAACATGTTCCCAAAAGGCCCTTCTTCAGAACATGTTCCCAAAAGGCACTTCTTCAGAACATGTTCCCAAAAGGCACTTCTTCAGAACATGTTCCCAAAAGGCACTTCTTCAGAACATGTTCCCAAAAGGCACTTCTTCAGAACATGTTCCCAAAAGGCACTTCTTCAGAACATGTTCCCAAAAGGCACTTCTTCAGAACATGTTCCCAAAAGGCACTTCTTCAGAACATGTTCCCAAAAGGCACTTCTTCAGAACATGTTCCCAAAAGGCACTTCTTCAGAACATGTTCCCAAAAGGCACTTCTTCAGAACATGTTCCCAAAAGGCACTTCTTCAGAACATGTTCCCAAAAGGCACTTCTTCAGAACATGTTCCCAAAAGGCACTTCTTCAGAACATGTTCCCAAAAGGCACTTCTTCAGAACATGTTCCCAAAAGGCACTTCTTCAGAACATGTTCCCAAAAGGCACTTCTTCAGAACATGTTCCCAAAAGGCACTTCTTCAGAACATGTTCCCAAAAGGCACTTCTTCAGAACATGTTCCCAAAAGGCACTTCTTCAGAACATGTTCCCAAAAGGCACTTCTTCAGAACATGTTCCCAAAAGGCACTTCTTCAGAACATGTTCCCAAAAGGCACTTCTTCAGAACATGTTCCCAAAAGGCACTTCTTCAGAACATGTTCCCAAAAGGCACTTCTTCAGAACATGTTCCCAAAAGGCACTTCTTCAGAACATGTTCCCAAAAGGCACTTCTTCAGAACATGTTCCCAAAAGGCACTTCTTCAGAACATGTTCCCAAAAGGCACTTCTTCAGAACATGTTCCCAAAAGGCACTTCTTCAGAACATGTTCCCAAAAGGCACTTCTTCAGAACATGTTCCCAAAAGGCACTTCTTCAGAACATGATCCCAAAAGGAACTTCTTCAGAACATGATCCCAAAAGGAACTTCTATAGAACATGTTCCCAAAAGGCACTTCTTCAGAACATGATCCCAAAAGCCATGGCAGTAATCCAACAGAAGACCGGTATGTGGCACATGATGTGGAGGCTCCTTGATGTCTTTATGTGGGAGATGATTTTGCTGGCCAGGTTCTCATCATCACTGGATCTCTTCTTGAAGTATTCTACTTTCTGTGGATATTTCAGATTCCCCTTGATGAGGTTCGTCAGCAGCACGTCCACTGATGTTGTCTTGGTTACATTAGACAACCTTTTGTTGTCATGGAAACACAGTGTGGAAGTTGACTTTCATTCAGACCAACTAAGATGAACACAACTTTACCGTCGACCACCTTCTTAGTGTCCTTCATATCTGCTAGTTCAGGGTGGAAGTCACTCAGGAGCTCCAACAGACTGTACTGGTCGTACTTGTTTAGATTCAAGTCCCAGAATGGAAGGGTGAAGACAGAATCTACATCCTGATTGGCTCTTCCTTCTGCCCAGTCAAGGATGAACTTCTGCACTGAGACTGATTCTCCGATGCCAGCGATACCATTGGTCAGCACAGTTCTGATGAATGCCTCTTGTTGGAATATGGATTTGAAGATGTCATTGCAGTTGATTGCATGGTCTTGAAATGCTTTGGTCCGAGCCGTATCTTCAATCTGCCGAACCTCATGCTCTTGGTTAACCTTCCCCAGCTGTGATGTAGTTGTATGATTGTTGAGCAATGTTGGATTCTCAGCTGTGATGTAGTTCTGTATGATGTTGTTGAGCAATGTTGATTCTC
>NW_027009286.1:40000-49210 GCF_036934945.1 Oncorhynchus masou masou | reverse complement strand
TCCACGGTTACCAGGGGGCTTCAGACGGGGTCCGCTCCACGGTTACCAGGAGGGTTAAGACAGAGGGTCCGCTCCACGGTTACCAGGGGTCTTCAGACGGGGTCCACTCCCACGGTTACCAGGGGGCTTCAGGCGGGGTCCACTCCACGGTTACCAGGGGGCTTCAGACGGGGTCCGCTCCACGGTTACCAGGGGGGCTTCAGATGGGGTCCGCTCCACGGTTACCAGGGGGCTTCAGACTGGGTCCGCTCCACGGTTACCAGGGGGCTTCAGATGGGGTCCGCTCCACGGTTACCAGGGGGGTTAAGACGGGGTCCGCTCCACGGTTACCAGGGGGGCTTCAGACGGGGTCCGCTCCACGGTTACCAGGGGGATTCAGATGGGGTCCGCTCCACGGTTACCAGGGGGCTTCAGGTGGGGTCCGCTCCACGGTTACCAGGGGGCTTCAGATGGGGTCCGCTCCACGGTTACCAGGGGGCTTCAGATGGGGTCTGCTCCACGGTTACCAGGGGGGGCTTCAGGTGGGGTCCGCTCCACGGTTACCAGGGGGCTTCAGATGGGGTCCGCTCCACGGTTACCAGGGGGGCTTCAGACGGGGTCCACTCCACGGTTACCAGGGGGGGTTAAGACAGGGTCCGCTCCACGGTTACCAAGGGGCTTCAGACAGGGTCCGCTCCACGGTTACCAGGGGGCTTCAGATAGGGTCCGCTCCACGGTTACCAGGGGGGCTTCAGTGGGGCAGAGATGGGATGAAGACTTTGGTTTTTTTTCTAGGCTCCAATGTCTTTCATAAAAAAGAACTGGGAGGGTGTAGTGTAGAAAGTGTTTGCCAGACTGTCAAGATGGAAATGGTTGCTGCCCCAGCTGTCTTATAGGGGAAGGGTCCTGGTAGCTATTAATCTTGCTGCTTCTACCTTGTGGCACAGACTAATGATTTTACAGCCACCAAAGGGTCTGATACAACAGCTTCAGAGGACCCTTGTCAATTTCTTCTGGTCTGGACAACACTGGATAAAAGCTGCAGCCCTGTACCTGCCACTGTATGAGGGTGGGCAAGGCCTGGTGGACATTTCCTCTAGAATCATGGCTTTCCGGCTCCAAGCAGCCCAGAGATTGTTGTACAGAAACGGTTCTAGCTGGGTCGACACAGCCTACACACGGATGAGGAGAGCGGGCTGTACCTTTTCCTCTTAAAGCTGGAGGGGGGTGAGTTGCCTGGCCTGACTCCATTTTATGAGTCTGTTATGCAGGCTTGGAGGGTTCTTGTCAAGTCCCGTAAGGCCTGCACGCCACCAGGGATGTGGCTTTTTGAAGAGCCTCTTTTTCACAACCCTGCCATCCAGTCACGTGTTCTGGGTTCAGCTAGCCTATGTTCATGCCTGTTAGGTGTGGGGTGTACCAAGCTGGGTTGTGTGATGCGGAGCAGGAGCAGATCGTTGGAGGAGCTGGGAGAAAGAGCGGGGATCCGATCATCTCGTCTACTGAGGAAGGTCGTCGATGAGGTCTGCGATACCTTGCCAGTGCTTCATCTGCAGTATGTGACTGACACTTCCAATCTGATCGGTGGAAGGAGGGTCTGGATGACGGGTTCCCTGCACTGATTGTTAGTGCTGCGATGGGGGTGTCATGACGTTGGCCTGGGGGGTAGGTTTATGACAGTCATAAATACCTCTTTCCCCCTCTCTACCCTACTGATGTTACATTTGCAAAACCCTTGGTTAACATGGAGATTCTGGGAACGTCAGAATGTGGGGGAAATGAACTATATTCTGGTAATCCGACCAATTGAACATATGCGGTGGTACTTAATGAATATGATGTCAGTTCGGTTGTCATCTGAGACATTCTCATCAATGATAAGATGACATAAACTCTACAGTGGAAAGTCTACACATCAGAGTTATCGGATTCACATGGAATTGTTGTTCAATTTAAATGTTTGAATATGAAATTATTTGTGATGGGATGAAATGTGATTTTAGCTTCTAAAATCTGAGATTTGGGTTTTCATAAGGTAGGGCTCTGCTCAATCAGTGGCCCGCCCCAGTGAAGGGACATGGGCTATAAAACTTTTCAAACACGCCCTCCTCTCCCTTCCTATATAAGCCCTTGACCACAATAGAACTTCCTGTTCCGGGGTTGTAGGACGATGGTCCTATGTCAGAATGGTTCAGATAATAACTACAGAATGAAGCCAACATCAGCGTGAGCTTTGGTTGCGAATGGTATGAACTTTGAACTCTTATTCACTACAGAAGTGATACCTCCTAGCCGTTGAGTTAGCAACAGCAGATCCAAATGAGGGTTAGGAAGGAACAGACAGAGTATCCCGTCTATCACCCAACGACGTTACTACAACGTATGCAATTGACAACCTTCCCGCTCTTTCACTCAAACCCAGAGCTTTTCCTTTGTGTAACAAGCTGTCATATCTGTTCCGCCCGCTAGGGACGTTTTGCTTTATAACGTAATTTGTAATCAAGTTATGATATAATTATGTGTATGTGTAATTCTGTGTGATTAGTTAGGTATTTAGTAAATAAATAATTAAACCCAATTTTGTATTGCTGATTCAACTTGTTAGCCAGGGTTCGTGCAGATAACTAAGAATTTACAACTTTCAGATGAGACTGAATTAAGGTGACGATTAATATTGACTGCTATTGATGTAAAATATTACTAGCTCTTTAAGAGTTTATTCGGACGATAACAGCTCTATAAATATTATTTTGTGGTGCCCGACTCTCTCGTTAATTACATTTACATGATTAGATCAATCAGGTGATATTAATTACGGAGAAATTATTTTATAGAATAGTATGTCATATCACTTAATCCGGCATAGCCAAAGTAACGACAGGGGCATTCGAGGAGGAGGTGGGGATGCTGCTTCCCTTCGATACCCCAGAGCTGGGGGAGTTCAAGGAGGTAGGGATGCTGCTTCCCTTCGATACCCCAGAGCTGGGGGAGTTCAAGGAGGTAGGGATGCTGCTTCCCTTCGATACCCCAGAGCTGGGGGAGTTCAAGGAGGTAGGGATGCTGCTTCCCTTTGATACTCCAGAGCTGGGGGAGTTCAAGGAGGTAGGGATGCTGCTTCCCTTCGATACCCCAGAGCTGGGGGAGTTCAAGGAGGTAGGGATGCTGCTTTCCTTCGATACCCCAGAGCTGGGGGAGTTCAAGGAGGTAGGGATGCTGCTTCCTTCGATACCCCAGAGCTGGGGAGTTCAAGGAGGTAGGGATGCTGCTTCCTTCGATACCCCAGAGCTGGGGAGTTCAAGGAGGTAGGGATGCTGCTTTCCTTTGATACCCCAGAGCTGGGGAGTTCAAGGAGGTAGGGATGCTGCTTTCCTTCGATACCCCAGAGCTGGGGGAGTTCAAGGAGGTAGGTATGCTGCTTCCCTTCGATACCCCAGAGCTGGGGGAGTTCAAGGAGGTAGGGATGCTGCTTTCCTTCGATACCTCAGAGCTGGGGGAGTTCAAGGAGGTAGGGATGCTGCTTCCCTTCGATACCCCAGAGCTGGGGGAGTTCAAGGAGGTGGGGAAAAAGGCCATGTACAGAACATGTGTAAAGGTGTCCCATGCCTCTTCCCTGGAAGGGGTCAAATCGACGAGGTGGGCAGATGTGCTTGGTCCAGGTGCCTCTCCAAAAGGCTGTTGGCGATCATTATACAAACTGCCTATTAATAAGAGGACAGCTGACCTCCAATGGAGGATAATACATGGAGCTATAGCCACCAACATGCATCTGGTACACCTGGATCCTACTGTTGGGGAGGGGTGTCCATTCTGTGCTGAGTCTGAATCTCTGGCACATCTGTTTTTACTGTGTCCCAGGTTGGTTGGGATGATTAAGTTTAAGTTTAAGTTAATTTTTTATTTTTACAGGGACAGTGCACATTGATCAACGTTTCAGTAAAAGTGCCGGTTTTAGCCAGCCGGCTAATTTTCAACCGCAGTCCCTGGGCAGGTTATTAAAAACAATTACAATATAGACAATAGCAACATAGAACAAGCAAGACATAGCAACATAGGACAAGCAAGACATATCATACAGACAGAGCAACATAGGACAAGCAAGACGTAGCATACAGACAGAGCAACATAGAACAAAAAGCAGCAAGACAAAATTCATAAAAGCAACAAAGTGTTTCCACACCTCACAAGCTACAGACAACAGACAACATGGAAAGCGGCAACACACAGCTAGGGACCATGTTCACAAATCTGATTGACCTTTAGCCATGTCTTCAAGCATTTTGTGAAAGTGTGATATGTGGTGCAGTTATGTGTGTCTGATGGCAGTGTATTCCAGACATGGGAAGCTCTCACAGAGAATGCAGATTTACTAAAGGTGCTTTTCCTTAGGGGAACTATACAGTCACCTCTCATGGCAGACCTTGTGGATCTGCTGCCATATGTCTGGGTTTTCTGTTTAACAAAAATATTGAGTGGAGGGGGAGCCAGGCCATTAAGGATCTTGAATACAAGACATGCGTCGGTGTATTGCACAAGATTTTCCCAACTCAAGAGCTCATGCTTTCTAAGGATGTGACAATGATGATGGCTATTGGGCTTCCTATCAAGCACTTTGAGAGCCTGTTTGTAGACAGACTGAATAGGTTTTAATGTTGTACAGCAAGCTTGGGCCCAACTAGTCAAGCAGTATGTTAAGTGGGGGAGTATCATAGAGTTGAAGTACAGTTTTGCTACCTCTGTAGTCAAACAATTTTGTATAAATCGGAAATTAGCTAGGTTGAATTTAGTTATTTGAATTACCTTTTTCACATGCTTTTTAAAAGAGAGGTTGGAATCAAATATGATGCCAAGGTACTTAAAATCGGATACCACCTGGAGCTTCTTCCCTGACACAGACATCTGGCTCAGTAGCATCTGTTGCCTTCTTTGTGAAGAACAGTTTTTTTCACATTGAGATGCAAACACGAGTCACTGAGCCACTTTGTAACCTGGACCATTACAGTAGTGAGTTCTTGTGCAGCTTGTTGTTTGCTCTTTGCATGCACATATATCACTGTATCATCTGCATACATTTGAACTTCAGACCCAGTACAGACAGAAGGCAGATCATTAATGTACAGGCTGAACAGGAGGGGCCCCAGTATTGACCCTTGGGGCACGCCCACATCATAGTGGGCAACAGCTCATTGCTCACTCTGACACACTGAGTTCTGCCTTCAAGGTATGATTTCATCCATCTCAAGGCATCAGGGGAAAAGTTGAACTTGGACAATTTTGTGATGAGAATCTCATGGTTAACAGTATCAAAAGCCTTCCTTAGGTCCAGAAACACAGCCCCAACAGCACCCCTTTGTCCATCTTGGACTTCACATTTTCCAGAAGAAAGCAGTTGGCCGTTTCTGTGGAGTGTTTCGCTCTGAAGCCAAACTGCATGGAGTGTAATGTGAAAGGGCTGTTGTTGAGGTGGGCAATCAGTTGTTCTGCTACACACTTTTCAACAACCTTTGACACCACAGGTAGTATACTAATGGGCCTGTAGTTACTCACGTCAGCAGGGTCGCCTGATTTAAAGATGGCCGTTATTATGGCCGACTTCCATACCCTTGGAAACACACCGAAACCAATAGATGTGTTGGTGACCTTAGTAATGGGGCCAATGAGTGACTCTTTGTAGTTTTTAAGAAAGGTAGATTCCATCCCAAACACATCTTTGGCTTTAGAGTTCTTTAGTGAGCTAATCACCTTGTTCACCTTTGACTCAGAAACCTCCCTTATGATGAAGACAGGTTGAGTGTCATTCACTAGCACTGAGCCCAAGAACCCAGTGCCCTGACAGAGTCAATAAAGTAGGAATTGAAGGCTATTGCTATTTCGACTGCATCCTGTGTTAGATTGTTATTCACCATGATTTCTAGTCTTTTTGCAGTGTTACTATGGTCTTTCCCTGTTAACTTTTTTAGATTCTCCCATATCAATTTAGAATTTCCCTTTGCTTCACCAATTATGTTAATAAAAAAGTTTGCCTTGGCCTGTCTGATTTCTTTCATCACCTTATTTCTCAACATGGTAAACCTACGTCTGTCATGCTCTAATTTAGATTTTAGGGCTATTTTTAGAGCATAATCTCGTTCTTTCATCAATTTCCAGATTTCTCCATTTAGCCAAGGAAGAGTGCTCTTTTGGCCAGGTTTGGACTTGATTTTCTTTAGGAAGCCATTTATTGTAGTCTGGATTGTGGATAGAAAAACCTGACTATCAGCTTCCACGTCTGTATAGGACAAGAGATCATTCCAGTTTATTCCCTTAATTGCTTTTTCAAAATAGTTTAATTCACGCTTAGGTATTCTGAGTTGATCCGGCTTTCTAACAGTAGAGGTTAAACCTGCTCTTAGACAGCTTTCTGGCTATAAGTGTCAGATTATGATCAGACAGCCCAGTAACCATATTGAATGATTTAGTCACTCTCTCTGGTTTATTACTGAACACCAAATCAATCTGTGTTTTAGAGCAACAAGTCACCCTGGTTGGCCCTTTAACTAGCTGTGTAAGGTCAAAGGTATTAGTGATCCGTTTGAGGGTTTTCCTACAACACTTGTCTTCATAATTAATGTTAAAATCTCCAATTAAGATGACCTCTTTCCCAAAATCACATTCCCTAAGCATGGTATTAAACTGATCAAAAAACACACTTTTGGTGGAAGGTGGCCTATACATTCCAATGAGGGTAAAAGATATTTGGGGAGACAGTGTAACGTTCAGGCCGATACATTCTAGTTCATTATCACATGACCACTCAATTTGTTTACATCGGATATGTTCTTTAATGTAAATCATCACACCCCCTCCTCTTCCTTCACTCCTGTCTCTCCTGAAAACATTGTAGCCAGGCACAATCAAAGCAGCATATGGAGAGTGTTTATGGAGCCATGTCTCTGAGAGGCAGAGAAAGTCAAGGTTGGAGTCTGTGAGTAGATGTTGAATTTGATCACTTTTTGGAATGACACTACGAATGTTCAAGTGCCCCCCTAGTAGTCCCTTGGGCTTAGCTCGTGGGTCCCAGATGACTCGAGAGTGATTGACACATTGAAAACAGTTAAATTTCCTGTGTTTTCTGACGGCTGGGTTTAGGCCGTTTTGTTTCGTTTTGATTAGGGGCAGTTCGGTAGCGCAATTAACAATCCCTCCCACCTGCACTGGATGCGGGGAACTAATTAAAATAGCTTGCGTACCAGAAGCAGAGTCAGGGATCGCATATAGCGACTCTGGTATGATTGAACTGATCACTGATTGGTTCTCAGCATTGGGAGAGGTTTTCTCTTTTTCTCTTTCTCTTATATTTGGGCCAAAGTACAGGTGTTGTCAAAAGGGTGTAGTTGTGCTAATTTTGTGTTAGGGGCAGCGAAATGAGCGATATGGAAGACCGGAAAGAACAGCATTCTGGGACAGGGGTCTGTGGATGTGGTGGGAATGCTGGAGTGAATGTAGGCAGCGAGACTAAGGGCAGAGTTTGCCTATTATAAACTTGTCAACAATATTGATCTGTTTTTGAGTATATGGGGTATTCAGAGGTTGTTGTGTTTAGTTACTGTGGAGGAGGAATTGGAGTTGTGTTTTTAATTGATGTGTAACTATGGTTTTGTTTGAGTAATTATTGTGTTGTGGGCCCCCAGACTCAATAAATATTGGTTTTAACTCTCCCTCTCTTCTTAGTTACCTCATCCACCTCCTCACATCTCTCTCTCTCTGTCTCTCTCCCTCTCTTCTTAGTTACCTCATCCACCTCCTCACATCTCTCTCTCTGTCCCCCCCCCCCTCTCTCTCTCTCTCTGTCTGTCTCTCTCTCTCTCTCTCTCTCTCTCTGTCTCTCTCTCTCCCTCTCTCTCTCTCTCTCTCTGTCTCTCTCTCTCTGTCTCTCTCTCTCTCTCTCACTCTCTCTCTCTCTCTCTGTCTCTCTCTCTGTCTCCCTCTCTCTCTCTCTCTCTCTCTCTCTCTCTCTCTCTCCCTCTCCCTCTCTCTCTGTCTCTCTCTCTCTCTCTCTCTCTCTCTCTCTCTATTCAATAGACTCCATTAACATGGAAAGTAGAACACATCCATTGTCAAAGTAAACATAAGAACAATGGTCAAAGTCAGGACTAGACTGTTGGTTATGAAGCAATAATATTCATATTAATCATATTAACAGCAATTTACAACCCAGAATAATAAGGAATAGACTAATATGAATAATCACACTCTACTTGCTGTCGACTTCTCACTGTCTGTCCCTCAGGTTGTGGAAGGAGGCCACACATTTGGCTGATAAAACACAGTATTTTGTTTTTCCCCATGTACGTATTTAAATTGATCTTCATCATTTACAGTAAGTTTTCAAATTCTTCATTTTGTTTTTATAATTTCGGGGACACAATTTGACAGAAAATACAGCTCTGTCTATCTCTTCCTGAGGGCAGAATGAGCACAGCCTGTCCTCTTTAGGTAATCAGGTTTGCCTGGGACGACCGGTCTCTATGGCCAGGCTGTGCTCACTGAGTCTGTATATAGTCTGTGTTTTCCTCAGTTTTCTATCAGTCACAGTGGTCAGATAGTCTGCCACCATGTACTGTTTGTTTAGAGACTAATAGCATTGAAGTCGTGGGCTCTTCTCCCTTGTGGTTTTAGTGGGCTCATCTCCCTTGTGGTTTTACTGGGCTCTTCTCCCTTGTGGTTTTACTAGGCTCTTCTCCCTTGTGGTTTTAGTGGGCTCTGCTCCCTTGTGGTTTTAGTGGGCTCTGCTCCCTTGTGGTTTTAGTGGGCTCTGCTCCCTTGTGGTTTTAGTGGGCTCTGCTCCCTTGTGGTTTTAGTGGGCTCTGCTCCTTGTGGTTTTAGTGGGCTCTGCTCCCTTGTGGTTTTAGTGGGCTCTGCTCCCTTGTGGTTTTAGTGGGCTCTGCTCCCTTGTGGTTTTAGTGGGCTCTGCTCCCCTGTGGTTTTAGTGGACTCTGCTCCCTTGTGGTTTTAGTGGGCTCTGCTCCCTTGTGGTTTTAGTGGGCTCTGCTCCCTTGTGGTTTTAGTGGGCTCTGCTCCCTTGTGGTTTTAGTGGGCTCTGCTCCCTTGTGGTTTTAATGGGCTGACTGTGAATGCTCTGAAAGACACTGGATCTAAGTTTGTGATGACATCTACAGTACTACTGCAAAGAGGTTGGCTGCGTGTATACCTCCCAAAATAGGACCATGCCCCAGGACTACCTGACATGATGAC
>NW_027009286.1:0-35000 GCF_036934945.1 Oncorhynchus masou masou | reverse complement strand
GTAACTAAGAAGAGAGGGAGAGAGACAGAGAGAGAGAGAGATGTGAGGAGGTGGATGAGGTAACTAAGAAGAGAGGGAGAGAGACAGAGAGAGATGTGAGGAGGTGGATGAGGTAACTAAGAAGAGAGGGAGAGACAGAGAGAGAGAGATGTGAGGAGGTGGATGAGGTAACTAAGAAGAGAGGAAGAGAGACATAGAGAGAGAGATGTGAGGAGGTGGATGAGGTAACTAAGAAGAGAGGGAGAGAGACAGAGAGAGAGATGTGAGGAGGTGGATGAGGTAACTAAGAAGAGAGGGAGAGAGACAGAGAGAGAGAGATGTGAGGAGGTGGATGAGGTAACTAAGAAGAGGGGAGAGAGACAGAGAGAGAGAGATGTGAGGAGGTGGATGAGGTAACTAAGAAGAGAGGGAGAGAGACAGAGAGAGAGAGATGTGAGGAGGTGGATGAGGTAACTAAGAAGAGAGGGAGAGAGACAGAGAGAGAGAGAGATGTGAGGAGGTGGATGAGGTAACTAAGAAGAGAGGGAGAGAGACAGAGAGAGAGAGAGATGTGAGGAGGTGGATGAGGTAACTAAGAAGAGAGGGAGAGAGACAGAGAGAGATGTGAGGAGGTGGATGAGGTAACTAAGAAGAGAGGAGAGAGACAGAGAGAGAGAGATGTGAGGAGGTGGATGAGGTAACTAAGAAGAGAGGGAGAGAGAGAGAGAGAGAGATGTGAGGAGGTGGATGAGGTAACTAAGAAGAGGGGAGAGAGACAGAGAGAGAGATGTGAGGAGGTGGATGAGGTAACTAAGAAGAGAGGGAGAGAGACAGAGAGAGAGAGAGATGTGAGGAGGTGGATGAGGTAACTAAGAAGAGAGGGAGAGAGACAGAGAGAGAGAGAGATGTGAGGAGGTGGATGAGGTAACTAAGAAGAGAGGGAGAGAGACAGAGAGAGAGATGTGAGGAGGTGGATGAGGTAACTGTGAACACGACACAACAAGCACTTTTCATAATGACACTCATTTGTGCTCACTCCGCTGCCAGGGATGCAACAGCCCATCTTCCCTCTGTCCAGCCACCCACACACACACACACACACACACACACACACACACACACACACACACACACACACACACACACACACACACACACACACACACACACACACACACACACACACACACACACACACACACACACACTTTCAGTTATTCAATGTCAGCCTAATCTGCAAGCCACGAGAAATGTTGCAAAATGGTGGCAACTTATCACACAGCACAGGCTTGGGCGGCTCTAGAGAGTCATCTCAGACTCAGTCATTGGATCTTCTGTCATCAAGAGGCTTTAAGGGGAACTGAGATGGCAGCTCTATGTTGCACTGGGGACACAGCATATCACACACACAAAACAGTTATGTTGCTAATTAAAATCCTGGACAAACACAGAGCTCGGAGTTAATTCAGAATCCTGACCAAACTGAGACCCAGCTAGGAGTTAAATCAGAATCCTGACCAAACTGAGACCCAGTTAGGAGAGACCCTGCCATCCCAGAGTCCTCCCAGAGTCCTGGAGTGGCAGGTAGCCTAGTGTTTAGAGCGTTACGTTTGTTCACCAGAAGGTTGCTGGCTCGAATCCCCGAGTCGACAAGGTAAAAATATGTTGTTCTGCCTGTGAGCAAGTTAACCCACTGTTCCCCAGACGATGAAGATTAAGGTAGCCCCCCACACCTCTCTGATTCAGAGGGGTTGGGTTAAATGCAGAAGACACATTTCAGTTTGACAACTTTCCTTGTATTAAACTGCTCCCCTACAATAACAACAGAGTGCTAGACAGATTTCCCCTGCTCTTCAACACATTATCATTCAGCTCCCCTTTTCAAGATTTGAACGCCTTTTTATAAGACACAATGACTGTGTCCAGAAAATCTCCAAACAGAGCATTCCCTCCCACACACACTCAGTCAGCTGCATCTGTTACGATGCACAAACACACACACTCAGTCAGCTGCATCTGTTACGATGCACAAACACACACACTCAGTCAGCTGCATCTGTTACGATGCACAAACACACACACTCAGTCAGCTGCATCTGTTACGATGCACAAACACACACACTCAGTCAGCTGCATCTGTTACGGTGCACAAACACACACACTCAGTCAGCTGCATCTGTTACGATGCACAAACACACACACTCAGTCAGCTGCATCTGTTACGATGCACAAACACACACACTCAGTCAGCTGCATCTGTTACGATGCACAAACACACACACTCAGTCAGCTGCATCTGTTACGATGCACAAACACACACACTCAGTCAGCTGCATCTGTTACGATGCACAAACACACACACTCAGTCAGCTGCATCTGTTACGATGCACAAACACACACACTCAGTCAGCTGCATCTGTTACGATGCACAAACACACACACTCAGTCAGCTGCATCTGTTACGATGCACAAACACACACTCAGTCAGCTGCATCTGTTACGATGCACAAACACACACACTCAGTCAGCTGCATCTGTTACGATGCACAAACACACACAACACATCACAGCAACCGTCTGACTCTTTTATTTTTAGTGGTCCACTGATGACAAGCTAGTCAGAGACAGTCAGAGTGGGCCTGTGCTTTTCAAGGTTTTTCTAAGGTTTTCATCAGTAACCTTAGTCAAATACTTAGCCACGGTGTACTGTCGATGTTGGGCCAGATAGCACTGCATTTAGCTTTGTGCTTGTGTTTGTGTTTCCCAATAAGCAATGTAGTTTTGTTTTGACTGTGTTGGAATTTGTTTTATTCTAATTGATTGGATGTTCTGGTCCTGAGGCTTCAGTGTGTTAGTAGAACAGGTTAGTGAACTCCAGGACCAGCTGGATGAGGGGACTGAGGCTTCAGTGTGTTAGTAGAACAGGTTAGTGAACTCCAGGACCAGCTGGATGAGGGGACTGAGGCTTCAGTGTGTTAGTAGAACAGGTTAGTGAACTCCAGGACCAGCTGGATGAGGGGACTGAGGCTTCAGTGTGTTAGTAGAACAGGTTAGTGAACTCCAGGACCAGCTGGATGAGGGGACTGAGGCTTCAGTGTGTTAGTAGAACAGGTTTGTGAGCTCCAGGACCAGCTGGATGAGGGGACTGAGGCTTCAGTGTGTTAATAGAACAGGTTTGTGAGCTCCAGGACCAGCTGGATGAGGGGACTGAGGCTTCAGTATGTTAGTAGAACAGGTTTGTGAGCTCCAGGACCAGCTGGATGAGGGGACTCTTTTCTTTGCTCAGCTCTTGGCATTGCAGGGCTTGGTAATGATATGAGAGGGGTCACTCTACTTTAGATGTTTCCTAAACTTAATTGCTCTTTTTTGAGTTTTTATTATTAGTGGATATTGGCCTAATTCTGCCCTGCATGCATTGCTTGTAGTTTTCCTTTGGACATGTAGTAGAATCTTACAGAACTCTGCATGCAGAGTTTCAATGGGGTGTTTGTCCCATTTGATGAACATTTGTTTTGTGTGGACCCCACACCTCGCTGGCATTTCTCTGTCTCTCTCTCTCTCTGTCTCTCTCTCTCTGTCTCTCTCTCTGTGTCTCTGTGTGTGTGTCTCTCTCTCTGTCCCTCTCTCTCTCTGTCTCTCTCTCTGTCTCTCTCTCTCTGTCTCTCTCTTGCAGTGCATGCTGGGAGTTTTTTGGAATGTGTTCAGTGTGTTTGGTGTGAATCAACTTATTTTCTTGATTCTGTCCTTGATATTTTCATTAAATTGTATTTTTCTATGGTGGAGGGTTAATGAAATATTTGTTTTAGCAGTTTTTTCAAAGTTAGGGTGGAAGAGGACAGAGTAAGTTTCCTGGGGTTTGGAAGATGTTGTCACGGTTTCTTTGTTCTACTAACAACCCCACTAAGCCACAAAACACATCACATACCAAAACCCATGTCACACCCTGGCCTGACCAAATAAATAAAGAAAACACAAAATACTAAGACCAGGGCATGACAGAACCCCCCCCCCAAGGTGCGGACTCCCGGCCGCACACCTAAACCCATAGGGGAGGGTCCGGGTGGGCGTCTGTCGAAGGTGGCGGCTCCGGTGCGGTACGTGGACCCCACTCCAACAAAGTCTTAGTCCATTTTCCTCGCGTCCTTAGATAGGCGACCCTCGCCGCCGACCTTGGCCTATTAGCCCTCACCAAGGGCCCCACTGGACTGAGGGGCAGCTCGGAACTGAGGGGTAGCTTGGGACTGAGAGGAAGCTCAGGCAGGTAGTTAGCTCTGGCAGATCCTGGCTGGCTGGCGGGTCTGGCAGATCCTGGCTGACTGACGGATCTGGAAGAGTCTGGCTGACTGGCGGATCCTGGCTGGCTGGCGGTTCTGGCAGATCCTGGCTGACTGGCGGATCTGAAAGAGTCTGGCTGACTGGCGGATCCTGGCTGACTGGCGGATCTGGAAGATCCTGGCTGACTAGCAGATCTGGAAGAGTCTGGCTGACTGGCGGATCCTGGCAGACTGACGTCTCTGGCTGCTCCATGCTGACTGACAGCTCTGGCTGCTCCATGCTGACTGACGGCTCTGGCTGCTCCATGCTGACTGACGGCTCTGGCTGCTCCATGCTGACTGACGGCTCTGGCTGCTCCATGCAGACTGGCAGCTCTGGCTGCTCCATGCAGACTGGCAGCTCTGGCGGCTTCTTGCAGACTAGCAGCTCTGGCAGCTTCTTGCAGACTGGCAGCTCTGGCTGCTCCATGCAGACTGGCAGCTCTGGCGGCTTCTTGCAGACTAGCAGCTCTGGCAGCTTCTTGCAGACTGGCAGCTCTGGCTGCTCCTTGCAGATTGGCAGCTCTGGCAGCTCCTTGCAGACTGGCAGCTCCTTGCAGACTGGCAGCTCTGGCTGCTCCATGCAGACTGGCAGCTCTGGCGGCTTCTTGCAGACTAGCAGCTCTGGCAGCTTCTTGCAGACTGGCAGCTCTGGCTGCTCCTTGCAGATTGGCAGCTCTGGCAGCTCCTTGCAGACTGGCAGCTCCTTGCAGACTGGCAGCTCTGGCTGCTCCTTGCAGACTGGCAGCGCTGAACAGGCGGGAGACTCCGGCAGCGCTGTAGAGGAGGAAGGCTCTGGCAGCGCTAAACCGGCGGGAGACTCCAGCAGCGCTGGAGAAGAGGAAGGCTCTGGCAGCGCTGGAGAGGCGAGGCGCACTGTAGGCCTGATGCGTGGTGCTCCACCGCATAACACGGTGCCTGCCCGGTCTCTCTCGCCCCCCGGTAAGCACAGGAAGTTGGCGCAGGTCTCCTACCTGGCTTCGCCACACTTCCTGTGTGCCCCCACCAATACATTTTTGGGGGCTGACTCCAAGCGTGGGCCGCGCCGGAGATGCCCAACTCGGAGAGGGTGGAGAGGAGGATCTGATGGTTCACAGTATCGAAGGCAGCCGATAGGTCTAGAAGGATGAGAGCAGAGGAGAGGGAGTTAACTTTAGCAGTGCGGAGTGCCTCCGTGATACAGAGAAGAGCAGTCTCAGTTGAATGACTAGTCTTGAAACCTGACTGATTTGGATCAAGAAGGTCATTCTGAGAGAGATAGCGGGAGAGCTGGCCAAGGACGGCACGTTCAAGAGTTTTGGAGAGAAAAGAAAGAAGGGATACTGGTCTGTAGTTGTTGACATCGGAGGGATCGAGTGTAGGTTTTTTCAGAAGGGGTGCAACTCTCGCTCTCTTGAAGACGGAAGGGACGTAGCCAGCGCTCAGGGATGAGTTGATGAGCGAGGTGAGGTAAGGGAGAAGGTCTCCGGAAATGGTCTGGAGAAGAGAGGTGGGGATAGGGTCAAGCGGGCAGGTTGTTGGGCGGCCGGCCGTCACAAGAAGCGAGATTTCATCTGGAGAGAGAGGGAGAAAGAGGTCAGAGCACAGGGTAGGGCAGTGTGAGCAGAACCAGCGGTGTCGTTTGACTTAGCAAACGAGGATCGGATGTCGTCGACCTTCTTTTCAAAATGGTTGACGAAGTCATCTGCAGAGAGGGAGGAGGGGGGGGGAGGGGGAGGAGGATTCAGGAGGGAGGAGAAGGTGGCAAAGAGCTTCCTAGGGTTAGAGGCAGATGCTTGGAATTTAGAGTGGTAGAAAGTGGCTTTAGCAGCAGAGACAGAGGAGGAAAATGTAGAGAGGAGGGAGTGAAAGGATGCCAGGTCCGCAGGGAGGCGAGTTTTCCTCCATTTCCGCTCGGCTGCCCGGAGCACTGTTCTGTGAGCTCGCAATGAGTCGTCGAGCCACGGAGCGGGAGGGGAGGACCGAGCCGGCCTGGAGGATAGGGGACATAGAGAGTCAGGTTACAGATGGTTACAGATGGTGGTGTAGATGAGACTGGGTCTAGTCAGGTTACAGATGGTGGTGTAGATGAGACTGGGTCTAGTCAGGTTACAGATGGTGGTGTAGATGAGACTGGGTCTAGTCAGGTTATAGACGGTGGTGTAGATGAGGCTGGGTCTAGTCATGCTATAGATGGTGGTGTAGATGAGACAGGGTCTAGTAGACTGTAGATGGTGGTGTAGATGAGGCTGGGTCTAGTAGACTGTAGATGGTGGTGTAGATGAGGCTGGGTCTAGTCAGGTTATAGACGGTGGTGTAGATGAGGCTGGGTCTAGTCATGTTATAGATGGTGGTGTAGATGAGACAGGGTCTAGTAGACTGTAGATGGTGGTGTAGATGAGGCTGGGTCTAGTCAGGTTATAGATGGTGGTGTAGATGAGGCTGGGTCGAGTCATGCTATAGATGGTGGTGTAGATGAGACTGGGTCTAGTCATCAAATCAAATTTTATTTGTCACATACACATGGTTAGCAGATGTTAATGCGAGTGTAGCGAAATGCTTGTGCTTCTAGTTCCGACAATGCAGTAATAACCAACAGGTAATCTAACTAACAATTCCTAAACTACTGTCTTATACACAGTGTAAGGGGATAAAGAATATGTACATAAGGATATATGAATGAGTGATGGTACAGAGCAGCATAGGCAAGATACAGTAGATGGTATCGAGTACAGTATATACATATGAGATGAGTATGTAAACAAAGTGGCATAGTTAAAGTGGCTCGTGATGCATGTATTACATAAGGATGCAGTCGATGATATAGAGTACAGTATATACGTATGCATATGAGATGAATAATGTAGGGTAAGTAACATTATATAAGGTAGCATTGTTTAAAGTGGCTAGTGATATATTTACATCATTTCCCATCAATTCCCATTATTAAAGTGGCTGGAGTTGAGTCAGGGTCTAGTCATGTTACAGAGGGTGGTGTAGATGAGGTTGGGTCTAGTCAGGTGATGCTAGTGGTTGAGGAGAGTATAGTGGGGAAGTGTAAGAGACTGAGGAGGGAGTAGGAGGGTGTCAAGCAAAAAAGGAAAAAGGGAGAGAAGAAAGGAGGTGGGAGGGGGGAGGCTGGTGTGGTTAAAGGCCCCATTGAACCTTTACCTGGTGCTGGGGGGGGGGGGGGCTGACCAGAGAGGAAGGGCAGGTGGTCGGAATGGGAATGGGAGATAGAGATGAGGAGAAGGAAAGTGAGTCTGAGGAAGAGGATGATGAGGAGGCCTTTTCTTCAGACTCCTCTTCAATGGGCCCGGAGCTGTCAGCCAGTGGAAAAAGTGGGAAAAGGTGGAAAAAGTGAATCTTGAGGTTTTTTTTTCTGATCCGAGAAAGTTTGTAAGATCAGTACAACATGCTACAAAAAATCACCCAGGAAACGGCTTAGGTTGAGGAAGTGGGTCACAACAGTGCGTAAGGGTCTACCTTCAGACACTGTTTAGATGAATAATTTCTTTCTGGCACTGGGGCTTTTTGAGCTTTGCTATTGGTCTCTTTCTTTGCTGGCTTTTCTTCCAATTCTTATGGAGACTCTTCGGGTAGGCTCGCTCAATATAAATGGAGACTTCTCATGGAGACTCTTCGGGTAGGCTCGCTCAATATAAATGGAGACTTCTCATGGAGACTCTTCGGGTAGGCTCACTCAATATAAATGGAGACTTCTTATGGAGACTCTTCAGGTAGGCTCACTCAATATAAATGGAGACTTCTTATGGAGACTCTGCAAGTAGGCTCGCTCAATATAAACGGAGACTTCTTATGGAGACTGCAGGTAGACTCACTCAATATAAATGGAGACTTCTTATGGAGACTCTTCAGGTAGACTCACTCAATATAAATGGAGACTTCTTATGGAGACTCTTCAGGTAGACTCACTCAATATAAATGGAGACTTCTCATGGAGACTCTTCGGGTAGGCTCACTCAATATAAATGGAGACTTCTTATGGAGACTCTGCAGGTAGACTCGCTCAATATAAATGGAGACTTCTTATGGAGACTCTTCAGGTAGACTCACTCAATATAAATGGAGACTTCTTATGGAGACTCTTCGGGTAGGCTCACTCAATATAAATGGAGACTTCTTATGGAGACTCTTCGGGTAGGCTCGCTCAATATAAATGGTGCCAGAAGAGGAGTGTTTTGGGTGAATATGTAGAACAAACAAAAGTACAGGTGTTATTTCTGCAGGAGACGCATAGTGATGTGGTGAATGAAGTTGATTGGGGGCTCTGGTGGAAAGGGGACAGTGTGTTGAGCCATGGGACAAATCTTAGTGCAGGAGTGGCAGTCCTTTTTGTATCGGGGCTGTCTGTAAAAATTTGCTCCTCAAAATAGGTGTGTAGGCTGCTTGTTGTAAAAGCAGAAATTAACAACATGGGTTTTGTCTTTATAAATGTGTATGCCCCTAACACAGGGAGAGAGAGGGGGCATCTGTTTGGGTGTCTTAGACAGGAACTCTCACAGGTAGTGCCTGAGAAGACTCTGGTGGTCGGTGGGGACTGGAACTGTACAATGGATTTTTACTAAAGACAGAAGACAGCCTCATTCTGGGTCAGTGGGAGTGCTAATCATTAATCAGTTTGACCTAGTGGATGTTTGGAGAACTAGACTTCCCAACACAAGGCAGTATACATTTATTTTATTTTTATTTAACCTTTATTTAACCAGGTAAGCAATTTGAGAACAAGTTCTAATTTACAACTGCAACCTGGCCAAGATAAAGCATAGCAATTTGACACAAACAACAACACAGAGTTACACATGGAATAAACAAAACATAGTCAATAATACAGTAGAACAAAAGAAAACAAAAAGTCTATATGTAGTGAGTGCAAATGAGGTAAGATAATGGACTTAAGGCAATAAATAGGCCATGGTGGCGAAGTAATTACAATATAGCAATTAAACACTGGAATGGTAGGATCTGCTTTTCTGATGTATCAAATACTTATGTCATGCAATAAAATGTAAATTAATTACTTAAAAATCATACAATGTGATTTTCTGGATTTTCGTTTTAGATTCCGTCTCTCACAGTTGAAATGTACCTATGATAAAAAAATGACAGACCTCTACATGCTTTGTAAGTAGGAAAACCTGCAAAATCTACTTGTTCTCCCCACTGTACCTGCTGGAGCGCGTGCTACGAGTGGGTGCTGCTATGGTGACCAGTGGGCTGAGATAAGGCAAGCTTTACCTAGCAGAGACTTGTAGATAACCTGTGCTAGTGGGTTTGGCGATGAGTATGAAGCGAGGGCCAACCAACGAGAGCGTAAAGGTCGCAGTGGTGGGTAATGTATGGGGCTTTGGTGACAAAACGGATGGCACTGTGATAGACTGCATCCAATTTGATGAGTAGAGTGTTGGAGGCTATTTTATAGATGACATCGCCGAAGTCGAGGATCGGTAGGATGGTCAGTTTTACGAGGGTATGTTTGGCAGCATGAGTGAAGGATGCTTTGTTGCGATATAGGAAGCCGATTCTAGATTTAAGTTTGGACTGGAGATGCTTAATGTGAGTCTGGAAGGAGAGTTTACAGTCTAACCAGACACCTAGGTATTTGTAGTTGTTCACGTATTCTAAGTCAGAGCCGTCCAGAGTAGTGATGCTGGACGGGGGAGCAGGTGCGGGCAGTGATCGATTGAATAGCATGCATTTAGTTTTACTTGCATTTAAGAGCAGTTGGAGGCCACGGAAGGAGAGTTGTATGGCATTGAAGCTCGTCTGGAGGTTAGTTAACACAGTGTCCAAAGAGAGGCCAGAAGTATACAGAATGGTGTCATCTGCGTAGAGGTGTATCAGAGACTCACCAGCAGCAAGAGTGGCATCATTGATGTATACAGCGAAGAGAGTCGGCCCGAGAATTGAACCCTGTAGCACCCCCATAGAGACGGCCAGAATTCCGGACAACAAGCCCTCCGATTTGACACACTGAACTCTTATCAGAGTAGTTTGTAAACCAGGTGAGGCAATCATTTGAAAAACCAACGCTGTTGAGTCTGCCAATAAGAATGTGTTGATTGACAGAGTCGAAAGCCTTGGCCAGGTTGAGGAATACGGCTGAACAGTAATGTCTCTTATCGATGCCGGTTATGATATCGTTTAGGACCTTGAGCGTGGCTGAGGTGCACCCATGACCAGCTCTGAAACCAGATTTCATAGCGGAGAAGGTACGGTGGGATTCGAAATGGTTGGTAATCTGTTTGTTAACTTGGCTTTTGAAGACCTTAAAAAGACAGGGTAAGATAGATATAGGTCTGTAGCAGTTTGGGTCTAGAGTGTCACCCCCTTTGAAAAGGGGGATGACTGTAGCAGCTTTCCAATCTTTGGGAATCTCAGACGATACGAAAGAGAGGTTGAACAGGCTAGTAATAGGGGTTGCAACAATTTCGGCAGATAATTTTAGAAAGAAAGGGTCCAGACTGTTTAGCCCGGCTGATTTGTAGGGGTCCAGATTTCGCAGCTCTTTCAGAACAACAGCTATCTGGATTTGGGTGAAGGAGAAATGGTGGGGCTGGGTGGGTTGCTGTGGAGGGTGCCGGGCAGTTGACCGGGGGAAGGGTAGCCAGGTGGAAAGCATGGCCAGCCGTGAGAAATGCTTATTGAAATTCTCAATTATAGTGGATTTATCGATGGTAACAGTGTTTCCTAGCCTCAGAGCAGTGGGCAGCTGGGAGAAGGTGTTCTTATTCTCCATGGACTTTACAGTGTCCCAGAACTATTTTGAGTTTGTACTACAGAATGCAATTTTCTGTTTGAAAAAGCTAGTCTTAGCTTTCCTAACTGCCTGTGTATATTTGTTCCTAACTTCCCTGAAAAGTTGCATATCACGGGGGCTATTTGATGCTAATGCAGAACATGGGTGAAGGTATTTGGGGCTAGAGTGAGTGCAGCCCGACTTGATCGGTTTTACATGTCCAGAAATCAGAGCAATAGGCTGTTGGGTGCTGCCATTCTCCCAGTGGGGTTTTCAGATCACCACATAACCATGGCCCGCTGTCTATTTCACCAGGGCATCGGCAGGCATCCTATTGGAAGTTTAATGTAAAGTTGCCACTTTTTCTCAGGTTTCCAGACTTTTTGGGAAAGGTGGAGGCAGCAAAGAGAGGAGCATGAGGCTCTGAGTTAATGGTGGGATGTGGGAAAGTCAACAGTATACAGCTCTCTCATCCTCAGAGGCTAGGAGAGTATTGTGGGAACTAGAGCCTAGATGAGATGGAGGTAGAGTTGGTGGGGCAGGGCAATGTAGGCCTCCATGAAAATTTTGCTGAATTACGTAGTGACCTGGGCAGTTTTTTCCAGGTTAAAACAAAGGGAGCACTTGTAAGAGCTAGGTTCTCCATGCCTCAAGGAGATGGATGCTCCCAGCTCCTTCTTCTTTGGTTTGGAAAGACAGAGTGGTGAAGCCAAGGGTATGCATTGTCTACGGCTGTCTGATGGGCGGGTGACCTCTGTGTTGGGTGAGATGCGGGAGTGAACTGTGGAGTTTTATACTGAGTTGTACAGGGCAGAACTGTGTGATCCTATGTGTGCTCAGGTCTTGTTTGCAGAACTCCCTAAGCTCTCTCTGGCACAGAGGATGAAATTCACATTCCTCTGTTGTCCACTGAACTGGCAGAGGCCGTAACTTAGATATCCACTGGCCGTGCACCAGGGATCGATGGACTCCCAGTGGAGTTTTATAAAATATTCTGGGGAATAATTGGACTGGACTTCTTTTGCGTGTTGCGTGAGTGCATCGGGGTAGGAGAGTTGCCGATGAGCTGCCGTCAGGGCGGCTCTGACTCTCCCTGCCCAAAAAAGGGATCTTAAGAACTGGGAGCCTGTGGTGTTGCTCTGTGTGGACTACAAGATATTTGCCAAGGTCCTCTCTAACATACTGAAGTCACAAATGGGACTTCAAGGACAAAACATATTGTGTACTGGGAAGGTCAATCCCGGACAACTTGTTCTTAATCAGGGACATGTTGGACTTGTCGAGAGGTTCTAATGTGACGTTTGGACTGGTCTCTTTAGATCAAGAGATGGCTTTTGATAGAGTGGACCATGAGTATCTGTTTAATGTGATGTCTGTTTTGGGGTTTGGGATTTGTTTTGACCTGTGTGAAGATGTTGTATGCTGGGGCTTCATGTATGGTCAAGGTGGGAGGGGGGCTCAGAAGGCCAGTCTGGGGGAGATGGGGCATGCCTTCTATCGGGGCAGTTATATACACTAGTCATTCTCTGGTCCTCATCCTCATAACCCTGATCTGTTACCTCATCCACATGACACTGATCTCTGTTACCTCATCCTCATGACACTGATCTCTGTTACCTCATCCACATGACACTGATCTCTGTTACCTCATCCTCATGACACTGATCTCTGTTACCTCATCCACATGACACTGATCTCTGTTACCTCATCCACATGACACTGATCTCTGTTACCTCATCCTCATGACACTGATCTCTGTTACCTCATCCACATGACACTGATCTCTGTTACCTCATCCTCATGACACTGATCTCTGTTACCTCATCCTCATGACACTGATCTCTGTTACCTCATCCACATGACACTGATCTCTGTTACCTCATCCTCATGACACTGATCTCTGTTACCTCATCCTCATGACACTGATCTCTGTTACCTCATCCACATGACACTGATCTCTGTTACCTCATCCTCATGACACTGATCTCTGTTACTTCATCCACACGACCCTGATCTCTGGTCCTCATCCTCATAACCCTGATCTGTTACCTCATCCACATGACCCTGATCTCTGGTCCTCATCCACAATGACCCTGATTTATGAACAGATATAGCCCTTGGTTCCTCCCAGACCTGACTGCCCTTAACCAAGAAAAAACATCCTATGGCGTTCTGCATTAGCATCGAACAACCCCGTGATATGCAGCTTTTCAGGGAAGCTAGAAACCATTATACACAGGCAGTTAGAAAATATCCAAGGCTAGGTTTTTCAAGCAGAAATTTGCTTCCAGCAAAACTAACTCAAAAAGTTCTGGGACACTGTAAAGTCCATGGAGAATAAGAACACCTCCTCCTAGCTGCCCACTGCACTGAAGATAGGAAACATTGTCACCACTGATAAATCCACTATAATTGAGAATTTCAATAAGCATTTTTCTACGGCTGGCCATGCTTTCCACCTGGCTACCCCTACCCCATTCAACAGCACTGCACCCCCCACAACAACTCGCCCAAGCCTTCCCCATTTCTCCTTCTCCCAAATCCAGTCAGCTGATGTTCTGAAAGAGCTGCAAAATCTGGACACCTACAAATTAGCTGGGCGTGACAATCTGGACCCTTTCTTTCTAAAAATTATCTGCCGAAATTGTTGCCACCCCTACTACTAGCCTGTTCAACCTCTCTTTCGTGTCGTCTGAGATTCCCAAAGATTGTAAAGCAGCTGCGGTCATCCCCCTCTTCAAAGTGGGGGACACTCTTGACCCAAACTGCTACAGACCTATATCTATCCTACCCTGCCTTTCTAAGGTCTTCGAAAGCCAAGTCAACAAACAGATTACCGAACATTTCGAATATCACCATACCCTCTCTGCAATGCAATCTGGTTTCAGAGCTGGTCATGGGTGCACCTCAGCCACGCTCAAGGTCCTAAACAATATTTTAACCGCCATCGATAAGAAAGATTACTGTGCAGCCGTATTCATTGATCTGGCCAAGGCTTTCGACTCTGTCAATCATCACATCCTCATCGGCAGACTCGACAGCCTTGGTTTCTCAAATGATTGCCTCGCCTGGTTCACCAACTACTTCTCTGATAGAGTTCAGTGTGTCAAATCGGAGGGTCTGCTGTCCGGACCGCTGGCAGTCTCTATGGGGGTGCCACAGGGTTCAATTCTTGGACCGACTCTCTTCTCTGTATACATCAATGATGTCGCTCTTGCTGCTGGTGAGTCTCTGATCCACCTCTACGCAGACGACACCATTCGGAATACTTCTGGCCCTTCTTTGGACACCGTGTTAACAACCCTCCAGGCAAGCTTCAATGCCATACAACTCTCCTTCAGTGGCCTCCAATTGCTCTTAAATACAAGTAAAACTAAATGCATGCTCTTCAACCGACCGCTGCCTGCACCTACCCGCCCGTCAGCATCACTACTCTGGACGGTTCTGACTGTGGACAACGACAAATACCTGGGTGTCTGGTTAGACTGTAAACTCTCCTTGCAGACTCACATCAAACATCTCCAATCCAAAGTTAAATCTAGAATTGGCTTCCTATTTAGCAACAAATCATCCTTCACTCATGCTGCCCAAACATACCCTTGTAAAACTGACTATCCTATCAATCCTCGACTTCGGCGATGTCATTTACAAAATAGCCTCCAATACCCTACTCAACAAATTGGATGCAGTCTATCACAGTGCCATCCGTTTTGTCACCAAAGACCCATACACTACCCACCATTGCGACCTGTACGCTCTTGTTGGCTGGCCCTCGCTTCATACTCGCCCAAACCCACTGGCTCGATGTCATCTACAAGACCCTGCTAGGTAAAGTCCCCCCTTATCTCAGCTCACTGGTCACCATAGCATCACCCACCCATAGCACGCGCTACAGCAGGTATATCTCTGGTCACCTCCAAAACCAATTCTTTCTTTGGCTGCCTCTCCTTCCAGTTCTCTGCTGCCAATGACTGGAACGAACTACAAAAATCTCTGAAACTGGAAACACTTATCTCCCTCACTAGCTTTAAGCACCAGCTGTCAGAGCAGCTCACAGATTACTGCACCTGTACATAGCCCACCTATAATTTAGCCCAAACAACTACCTCTTTCCCTACTGTATTTATTTTATTTTATTTATTTTGCTCCTTTGCACCCCATTATTTTTATTTCTACTTTGCACATTCTTCCACTGCAAATCTACCATTCCAGTGTTTTACTTGCTATATTGTATTTACTTTGCCACCATGGCCTTTTTTTGCCGTTAAACCCCTTATCTCACCTAATTTGCTCACATCGTATATAGACTTGTTTCTACTGTATTATTGACTGTATGTTTGTTTTACTCCATGTGTAACTCTGTGTCGTTGGATGTGTCGAACTGCTTTGCTTTATCTTGGCCAGGTCGCAATTGTAAATGGGAACTTGTTCTCAACTTGCCTACCTGGTTAAATAAAGGTGAAATAAAAAATACAAATGTTCTTCATCCACATGACCCTGATCTATGTTCCTCATCCACATGACCCTGATCTATGTTCTTCATCCACATGACCCTGATCTATGTTCTTCATCCACATGACCCTGATCTATGTTCCTCATCCACATGACCCTGATCTATGTTCCTCATCCACATGACCCTGATCTATGTTCCTCATCCACAAGACCCTGATCTATGTTCCTCATCCACATGACCCTGATCTATGTTCCTCATCCACATGACCCTGATCTATGTTCCTCATCCACATGACCCTGATCTATGTTCCTCATCCACAGGACCCTGATCTATGTTCCTCATCCACATGACCCTGATCTATGTTCCTCATCCACATGACCCTGATCTATGTTCCTCATCCACATGACCCTGATCTATGTTCCTCATCCACATGACCTGATCTATGTTCCTCATCCACAGGACCCTGATCTATGTTCCTCATCCACATGACCCTGATCTATGTTCCTCATCCACAAGACCCTGATCTATGTTCCTCATCCACATGACCCTGATCTATGTTCCTCATCCACAGGACCCTGATCTATGTTCCTCATCCACATGACCCTGATCTATGTTCCTCATCCACAGGACCCTGATCTATGTTCCTCATCCACAGGACCCTGATCTATGTTCCTCATCCACATGACCCTGATCTATGTTCCTCATCCACATGACCCTGATCTATGTTCCTCATCCACATGACCCTGATCTATGTTCCTCATCCACAAGACCCTGATCTATGTTCCTCATCCACATGACCCTGATCTATGTTCCTCATCCACATGACCCTGATCTATGTTCCTCATCCACAAGACCCTGATCTATGTTCCTCATCCACAGGACCCTGATCTATGTTCCTCATCCACAGGACCCTGATCTATGTTCCTCATCCACAGGACCCTGATCTATGTTCCTCATCCACAAGACCCTGATCTATGTTCCTCATCCACAGGACCCTGATCTATGTTCCTCATCCACAAGACCCTGATCTATGTTCCTCATCCACAGGACCCTGATCTATGTTCCTCATCCACAGGACCCTGATCTATGTTCCTCCGGCTAAAATGTCTATTTATTCAATAGAGTTTGTGATGATGATGCAGAAGGATTATACTAACACAGCCCATCACATACACACACAGCAAAACACACACACACACACACACACACAGAGAGAGAGAGTAAAACACAAGCACATCTACACACAAGCATCTTCATGTGAGACTCTTGCAAATGAATCTGTGTGCTCACGTCAGAGGCTCTTCCTCTCCCTCGAGAACAGTCAGCTGACGGAATGTTAAAGCAAAACACCTCCAATAGCAGCCAAGTGAAACGTGGAACACCTCAGGACGTGTGGAGGGAGGAATTAGTGGGTACTTGAATGGCTACAACCTTGGTGGGTATGTAAAACTCTCAAGTTATTGTACACGATGACAGCAAGTCATGTGATGTGATGGTTATGTGAAGTGTGGAGGGCATTTCAAGGGTGAATTGTAAGAGCACTTCTGAGTGAATGCTGTGAGTTTATTGAGCTCTGAGGGAATAGTTTGAAGCACTTTAGAAGGTAGAAGGACAACGAGAAGTACTGAAGTTTGGGCATCAATGCAGGTTATATAATTGAAATGACTCAATTTGCTGAGTTTAATGAGGATCATTAAGGTTTCAATTAATTAAACTGTGAATACCATTAAATCATACACTACATGACCAAAGTATGTGGACACGTGCTCGAACATCTCATTACAAAATCATGGGCGTTAACATGGAATTGGTCCCCCCTTTTGCAGCTATAACAGCCTCCACTCTTCTGGGAAGGCTTACCACTAGATGTTAGAACATTGCTGAAGAGACTTGCTTCATTCAGCCACAAGAGCATTAGTGAGGTTGGGCATTGATGTTGGGCGATTAGACCTGGCTCGCAGTTGGTGTTCCAATTCATCCCAAAGTTGTTAGACGGGTTTGATGTCAGGGCTCTGTGCAGGTCAATCAAATTCTTCCAAACCATTTCTGTATGGACCTCGCTTTGTGCACGGGGGAATTCTCATGCTGAAACAGGAAAGGGCCTTCCCTAAACTGTTGCCACAAGCTGTAAACACAGAATTGTCATTCTATGCTGTAGCAATAATATTTCCCTACACTAGTACTAAGGGGCCAAGCCTGAACCATGAAAAACAGCCCAAGACCATTATTCTTCCTCCACCAAACTTTACAGTTGCCACTATGCATTTGGGTAGGTAGTGTTTTCCTGTCCTACGTCAAACCCAGATTTGTCTGTTGGACTTTCAAATGTTGAAGCGTGATTCATCACTCCAGAGAAAGCTTTTCCTGCTCCAGAGTCCAATAGCGGCGAGCTTTACATGACTCAGCCGTCGTTTGGCATTGCAAATGGTGATCTTAGGGTTGTGTGCAGCTGCTCGGCCATGGAAACACATTTCATGAAGCTCCCGGCGAACAGTTCTTGTGCTGACGTTGTTTCCAGAGGCTGTTTGGAACTCGGTAGTGAGTGTTGCAACTGAGGACAGACCATTTTCACACGCTAGGCGCTTCAGCACTCAGCGGTCCCGTTCTGTGAGCTTGTGTGACCTACCACTTTGCGGATGAGCAGTTGTTGCTCCTAGACTTTTCCACTTCACAATATCAACACTTACAGTTGACCAGGGCATCTCTAGCAGAGAAGAAATTTGATGAACTGACTTGTTGGATGGTGCTACATTGAAAGTCATTGAGCTCTTTATTAAATGTCTGTAACTGAGTAGGCCTGTTGACATGTTGTTGATACGCAGCGTTATTATTTAACGCCTGCCACTGCTTTGGCGTTGACATTGCGTGCCACCAGGTCCCTGACCTGCCCGTGACGTGTTGTGATGGGCGTCCTGATCAATGGCCCGATTTTAAAAATCACTATGCCAGGAGGAGCGCGAGCCATGCCAGTCGATGCATTTACCACCGGCGGCGTCTCTTCTCTGCAGACCATCAGCGAGACAGAGAACTGCGACTGCTACTAAGATTCTGCAGCTCCTCAGTGGTGGGTTCAGGGCGTGAGTCATCACCGGTGGTTTTAACCTCTTATCTTCCGCGAGAGACGGATGTAGTAGGATAACTCCCTGTCACACCTTATTGTTCTGATAATTCCATTAGGCTAATGCAAATCACTGCAATGGATGTCGACAGACATAGGTGATTTCTATGGGTGTCGTTTTTATGGTTAAGCTATTGCCTCGTTAGCAAATTAATATTTACAAGAACTGCAATCTGAATAGGGTGGTAAATGAAGCTATACAATTAAATGCTGTAAGAATTGATGTCACAGTGATAACTATTGGCCTTCACAAAGCTAATTGGGACAAGACCAAAAATAACCCACCACTTTTCCAAGGGGAGTTATGAATAGCGCTTGAATAATAATTGATACAGCTAGAAACAGACAATATCCATCTCTATTTTAAGCACACTGCCTTTTCTTAGCATGCTATATCATGAGCCTAAATCATGTATTATGGATTTCCAAAGGCTGGGTATTGCGTGCGTACTGCTGTGATGACGCGCGAGTCAGGTGTTGCCATATATCACCCGGAGCTGTCCTGGTGCTGAAAACAGAATCGCTCGCGCTACGACTGGGAGGAGATGCTATACACGTTTACTACTGTCGTCTGAGCTACTTACCGAAAGGTACAAACTCATGCATGTCTTTTATTTCTCAAACAAAGATTACGATGTTTGTACGTTATTTGTGGGCTTTCCAGCATTCCATGTTTACATTTTCTCTCTCAAGTTCTCATCTCTTATCAGATCTCGGCAATGGCTTGGAATTGAGTTGAATAACTGATAGCCTGATAGCTGTGTGCATGTTGTTGTGATGCATGTCAAGTAGTCTGATGCATTTTGACATTGGGCAACATTGAGATGAAGGAATTATTATTATATTCTTCAGAAAAGTGTTTAATCGAGATGGTTTGGAGAAACATCAGCCACAAGCAAAAAAGGTTGCCCTGACAACGGGCAGTGACTCATCCTGTGATGTAGTCTAGTCATTTAAAAACAGTGATTCACAAATATAGCCCACTTTTCCTTGGTGGGTGATTATATCCTGCTCTAGCTATAACCTACTTTTTTATCATTTGTGCATTGAGTCATAGCATTCATCACTTATAAGGGTTGTCAATGAACTCGGCATGAATTGAAACGCAGATTTTTTCATTAAAAGAATAATTTGCATTGGAGTGTGGTGGTAACCTCCTTAAAGAGTTAGGAAGATTCTAAGAATTTGGAAGATAGAATCTCAGATCAAAATGTAAAAAATGTGCAGGCATATTATTGTGTTAAACTCGGCTCTCTCTCTCTCTCTCTCTCTCTCTGCTATATGAAGATGCTGTCACTCCCCAAGCTATCCACAGGGAAAACTGTTGTTCTCGCCTGCCTCCTCCATGCGTGCCGTCCCTCCCCGACATCACAGGCTCAGAGGCGGGAGTCCGAGGACCGGCAACCCGCTGCATACCCGCCCAGCTCAGACATGATCAAAGCCCTGGGTACATCGAGGCCTGAAGCGGACAGATGGGGGCAGAGAGAGAGAGGAGCCAACAAGAGACTATGATGGTCGAAAAGTTCCACATCCTCCTCCAGCTCGCCTCTCTCAGGACAAAGGTGCACCCGAAAGGCAGTCTCCCTCGCCGACCCAGAGAGCAAGACATCCCGGCTGGGCAGCTGGTGAGAGCCTTGCTCAGGACCCTCCAGGAGCAGCCCGCTAGTCCCCTCAGACCCGTTCCCGTGGTCCCGGGGAACGAACGTCACACGCACAGGTACCAATCGGTGAACACAGGGAGCCCCGTAAACGCACCTGCCTACGGTGGCTTCCCGAGGCCACACAAGAAGTACCCGCTGATGTTTGAGGACGAGGAGAATAGGGACAGCGCCAAACGGGCTACGGAGGACCTGGACGAACAATACACCCCTCAGAGCCTTGCCAGCCTGCGCTCCATCTTCGAAGAGCTGGAGAAACTATCCACATCCAACGGCCAGAGCGCGGGAATCTTTGATGATGATGATGATGATGATGATTTATTCAGTCTGAGGAACCTGGCCTACGAGGATGTGGCGGGCGGGGGGGAGTGGATTCTCTTCGAGGAGCAGGTCGAGACGGAGGAAGTGGTAAACGGGAGCCACGGGGAGTTCGACAGGGCACTGGAGCAGAACTATGACGAGGATGAAGAGGAGGAAGGCAATGGAATGCAGGTGCAGCGCAGAGCCAGCCAGGACAAAGAGGACCCAGAGGACGATACTAAACTAGTGGATTATTACCTGTTGAAGATACTGGAGATGAGTGAACATGAGACAGCCAAGAGGCAAGCTGGAGAGCAAAACATAGAGTGATTCGCCACCCCTGAGTCGACCCCAGGCTCTGAACGAGCTGTTAGAGATCTCCTCAAGCTCCACATCCCCCGGAGGACCTCATCGATATGCTGATCACAGAGGAGATCAGAAAACTAGAACGTCACCCGAAAGCCTCTTCCCGCTACAGGACCAAACCGAAAATCAGATACTACAGCCGGAGACTGCCAGTCAAAAACGCTCCTGAGGACATGGACGAGAAGACTTCTTGAAAATCATTGAAATGGAAACCATCAGCAACGACTATCCTGTGAGTCGGAGGCCGCTCAAAAGTGTCTCTGTCCCCGGCCAGGGTTTCAGCACCACCCGCCCGGCGGGGGTTCAGCACCAGCGGCTCCTCCAAAACTCCCAGCTCAGTCCGGCCGGGGAAGGGAAAACTTATTCATGTCGGAGCTCAACAAGATGCCTTTTAGGAGAGAAGCCGATGATGACGACGAGGCGGACGAAGACCAAGAGATAACAACCTTTCTGGCGGCCAAAATATTGCGGAGTATCCCAGCACGATCAGCAAACGCGACACCCAATCTCAGGGGAACGGACAGTTTCCTTATGAGCTATACGAACAAGCCATGAAAGATTACTTTGACCAAGCGGACAGTGAGAAAGCAGGCATGCTGACAAAGAGAGATTCAGTAGCTAACGAGGAGGTAGTGGACGCAGGTGAGACGCAGGTGAAAGATGAGGTAACGCCAGGGCCGCGGCTCCAGAGTCCGAGAAAGAGGAGGAAAAGGAGCATCGCGGAAAAGCGTTTGCTGGAATGTGAAGCTAAGATCGGAGGTCACGCACGACATCCTCTACTGAAATATTAATAAGTCATGTTTATACTATCTCAAAATGACCCGTCTGCTGGACGTACTCTGGTTTTTACATAAAATGTGTATATACATGAAGTAACATATATGAATTATATCAGTGTGCTGGGCATGGAGGCAAAGTGTGTTGTGTAAACATCTGGGTTTGTGACTTTCCAATCTTGTAACATTGTGAAAATGTAATTCCCTGATATAGGCTAGAGAGTAAGACCGTCACCGTCCTGCCTTTCAACCCTGTAACGCTGCAAGCTCTGTAATCGCTCAACTCTCTCTATTGATGTGGTATATATATATATGCTCATTTTGAAACCATTTTGTACGTGTTTAATAATGTGTGACGAGTTGGAGATGAATAAAGCGTTAGCGCCATTTTTCTTCTTGCTGCGCTGTTTTTTTAATAAACACTGATCACTACAACAGTGATCAGATATGCCTTCTGAATGATCATACATTGACTCACAGTGATGATTAGATATTGATGATCAGAAATGCCTTCTGAATGATCATACATTGACTCACAGTGATGATTAGATATTGATGATCAGATATGCCTTCTGAATGAAGCTTGATTCCACAATGAAAGTGTGAGAAGTTCCTTTTTCACATGCTTCTTGAGCAAGCTTGAACCTGTGGACAATTCCCGACAGAATCAACAGACTCGAGTAAGATTATAACGACAGTAAAAGTGTCGGTCTATAAATTCACAATTCTACTGATTGTGCTTGTTTTAATGTTTATCATCGAGTTTATTTTTCAAACTTCAGCACCATGGATAGCTCCCGCAAATAAAACGTCAAATAATGATGAACATCAAATAGTCTAGTCTCCAACAGAAACACAAATCAGAGGCTTCCGTATCAAAATACACATTTTAATTCCAAAGTCTTCAACATTCAAGATCCATAATTAGTTATATTAAAAAAAACTGTGACATTCACCCAGATAAATAATAGCTCCCTTTCCAAGATATAATCCTACAAGTCACACAGAAAAAGGCTAGTCTACAAGATGCATTTAAAACACAACTTCAAATACAGATTTCTAAAAAGGCACTTCTTTAAATGTCAATACAATGTGTACATATTTGGAAAAAAAGTGAGTATTGATTTTAATGATTGTCATAACCACAGTTTTCAGTAACCTCAATGTACATCGACGAGCAAGAGGATGGGTGATCATACAGTATCAATATACATTTGATAATAGCTCAATCAATGTCTCCTACCAATTTATTGGTCATCATGTTATTGTCCTATTTGCAGAAACAAGATACATTTCACTGCACTTCCCTACTTAAAAACACTCCCTGCTGCCTCAGGACACAGATTCAGACACATCATTCTAGAACTCCTAACTCCATGGTTTTGTACAGTTGTAAGACTTCCAGGTCTGTAATCGTCCAGATTCCTTCTGGTGTGTGTAGATCCAGTGTTAGAATGCAGGCTTGCTCATGTATTCCTCCATGGTCTAGAGTGGAGAGACAGATGAAGCGTGAGATCTCCAGATCAGCAAGCCTTGTCCTAATGCGATGAATATTCATAGCCACACCTACATAACATCTAACCATAGAGGTAGAATGATTGTCAGTCTAATTGGATGCATCTTACATCCGTGGAGACATAGGAGCGTAAACCGCCAACACAATGTAGACTACTCTGCTACGAACACAATCACAATCATTCACTTCTAACCTTTCGGTCCACATTCAAGGCCATCCAAGCTCCAGACCAAAATCACTGTTGTCAATCTCAGCCTATAGCAATGATGATGAAGATTAAAATGAGTGTGATGATGCAACAATGTCAGATAGCATGCACGTGCATCAAACTAGATCAAACAAGTTTGTTTTATTCCCCCGAAGCAAGAAGATGGTGTGAAACCAGGGCCACGCAGAGTGGGACTCTGGCTTTGTGCGTCTATAGCGCCACCGAGAGCTGAGGATAAACGGACAATACAGAAAACAGACATACTGCCAACGCTCAGACTTACAGCAACTGAAGAATAAAGGAAATAGAAGTATAATCTCCATCAGTCTCTGTTTCTGAGATAGGAGAGAAAAGAGAAGAGGAGAGGAGAGAAAAGAGAAGAGGAGAGAAAAGAGAGAGAAGAGGAGAGAAAAGAGGAGAGGAGAGAAAAGAGAAGAGAAAGGAGAGAAAAGAAGAAGGAGAGGAAAGAGAGAAGAGGGAGGAGAGAAAAGAGAGAGGGAGAGAGAAGAGAGAAGAAAAGAGAGAAGAAGAGAAGAGAGAGAGAGAGAGAGGAGAAGAAGAGAGGAGAGAGAAGAGAGGAGAGAGAAGAGAGGAGAGAGAAGAGGAGAGAAGAGGAGAGAAGAGAGAGAGAGAGGAGAGAAGAGGAGAGAGAGAAGAGAGAGAGAGGGAGAGAGAAGAGGAGAGAGAAGAGGAGAGAAGAGAGGAGAGAAAAGAGGAGAGAGAAGAGGAGAGAGAAGAGGAGAGAAGAGAGGAGAGAAAAGAGGAGAGAAGAGAGGAGAGAAAAGAGGAGAGAAAAGAGGAGAGAAAAGAGGAGAGAAGAGAAGAGAGAGGAGAGAGAGAATAGACAGAACAGGTCCATGAGTATTGGCACCAGTTAATATGGTTGATGAAGGGAAGCCTGTTAGCGGAGATTGACAGGAGAGCTCACCAGGAAGTCAGTTAGCTGCTGCACTACACATTCTCAACCCATGCTGAAACAGTAACACTTTTTCAACAGTCCACTTTCACCTGGTATTACTAAGGAATTATAGGGTAAAATGGCTACTTTAGAGTACCTACTATAAATAATTCATTAAAATTGGTAACTACTTGTTACAAAATGGTATAGCTATGCGTGTGTGTTCAATCTCCAATAAACAAGTGGTTAATTATAGCTAATTAGTATGTAATTACATATGTAAATATAAGATAAATATCAGACCGCAACATAGTCTCAGCTAAGGTCGGAGGCAGAAATTCTGATCCTAGATCAGAGACAGAATTCTGATCCTAGATCAGAGACAGAATTCTGATCCTAGATCAGATCGGAGGCAGAAATACTGATCCTAGATCAGAGACAGAATTCTGATCCTAGATCAGAGACAGAATTCTGATCTTAGATCAGATCGGAGGCAAAATACTGATCCTAGATCAGATCTGAGACGAAATTCTGATCCTAGATCAGTCCTACTGGGCAGGTTCTATTCTGAGGCGTGGCCGTTTCTCTCACCTCCTGAAGCATGTCCGAGGCCTCGACGGAGCGGGCCACCACTAGTTTGGAAGTCTCCTGTACCTCTCCCCCTAATAGAAACTCATCCAGGATGAAGTAGGCCTTTTCAAAGTTAAAGATAATGTCCAGCTCACACACCTGCATGGGTAAAGGTAAAGGAAATCACCCAATGTTCAAAAGGTACTGTCCAGTCTAGCAGGAATCATTTTACTGTGTTAAATAATATCTACTACACAGGCATTGCAGTTTCAGTCTAAGTTTGGGAAGAAATAGGTTGAAAGAGAATGGAAGGAAATATGTGAGAGAGAAAGACAGAAAGACATAGTGAGAGAGAATAGAGATCGACTGAAGTAAAGAGAGAGCTGGGTGACAGAAGAAAGGTCGTCCCTGACATTGCGTTAGCAGAGGCTGTTGTCCAACAGCTCCACATAGCGATGCAGCATCTCCAAGGCCAGAAGTTCATTCTCCTCAGCATCCAGACCACAGCAGAAATACAGACTGGCATACCTACCATGAGAGAGTAGTGGGGGTAACAGGGCAATACAGCATAACAGTTAGAGAGTGGTGGGGGGTAACAGGGCAATACAGCAGCACAACAGTTAGAGAGTAGTGGGGGGTAACAGGGCAATACAGCATAACAGTTAGAGAGTGGTGGGGGGTAACAGGGCAATACAACATAACAGTTATGAGAGTGGTGGGGGGTAACAGGGCAATACAACATAACAGTTAGAGAGTGGTGGGGAGTAACAGGGCAATACAGCATAACAGTTAGAGAGAGTGGTGGGGGGTAACAGGGCAATACAGCATAACAGTTAGAGAGTGGTGGGGGTAACAGGGCAATACAGCATAACAGTTAGAGAGTGGTGGGGGGTAACAGGACAATACAACATAACAGTTAGAGAGTGGTGGTGGGGGGTAACAGGGCAACAGTTAGAGAGTGGTGGGGGTAACAGGGTGGCAATACAGCATAACAGTTAGAGAGTGGTGGGGGGTAACAGGGCAATACAGCATAACAGTTAGAGAGTGGTGGGGGTAACAGGGCAATACAGCATAACAGTTAGAGAGTGGTGGGGGTAACAGGGCAATACAACATAACAGTTAGAGAGTGGTGGGGGGTAACAGGGCAAAACAACATAACAGATAGAGAGTGGTGGGGGTAACAGGGCAATACAACATAACAGTTAGAGAGTGGTGGGGGGGTTAGGGTAGTAACAGGGCAATACAGCATAACAGTTAGAGAGTGGTGAGGGGTAACAGGGCAATACAGCATAACAGTTAGAGAGTGGTGGGGGTAACAGGGCAATACAGCATAACAGTTAGAGAGTGGTGGGGGGTAACAGGGCAATACAACATAACAGTTAGAGAGTGGTGGGGGGTAACAGGGCAATACAACATAACAGTTAGAGAGTAGTGAGGGTAACAGGGCAATACAGCATAACAGTTAGAGAGTGGTGGGGGTAACAGGGCAATACAGCATAACAGTTAGAGAGTGGGTGGGGGGTACAGGACAATACAGCATAACAGTTAGAGAGTGGTGGGGGGTAACAGGGCAATACAGCATAACAGTTAGAGAGTGGTGGTGGTGGGGGGGTAACAGGGCAATACAACATAACAGTTAGAGAGTGGTGTGGGGGTAACAGGGCAATACAACATAACAGTTAGAGAGTGGTGGTGGGGGGGGGTAACAGGGCAATACAACATAACAGTTAGAGAGTGGTGGTGGAGGGTAACAGGACAATACAGCATAACAGTTAGAGAGTGGTGGGGGGTAACAGGGCAATACAGCATAACAGTTAGAGAGTGGTGGGGGGTAACAGGGCAATACAACATAACAGTTAGAGAGTGGTGGGGGTAACAGGGCAATACAACATAACAGTTAGAGAGTAGTGGGGGGTAACAGGGCAATACAGCATAACAGTTAGAGAGTGGTGGGGGGTAACAGGGCAATACAGCATAACAGTTAGAGAGTGGTGGGGGGTAACAGGACAATACAGCATAACAGTTAGAGAGTGGTGGGGGGTAACAGGGCAATACAGCATAACAGTTAGAGAGTGGTGGGGGGTAACAGGACAATACAGCATAACAGTTAGAGAGTGGTGGGGGGTAACAGGGCAATACAGCATAACAGTTAGAGAGTGGTGGGGGGTAACAGGACAATACAGCATTACAATTAGAGAGTGGTGGGGGGTAACAGGGCAATACAGCATTACAGTTAGAGAGTGGTGGTGGGGGGTAACAGGACAATACAGCATAACAGTTAGAGAGTGGTGGTGGTGGGGGGGGTAACAGGGCAATACAACATAACAGTTAGAGAGTGGTGGGGGGTAACAGGGCAATACAACATAACAGTTAGAGAGTGGTGGTGGGGGGGGGGGGGTAACAGGGCAATACAACATAACAGTTAGAGAGTGGTGGAGGGTAACAGGACAATACAGCATAACAGTTAGAGAGTGGTGGTGGGGGGTAACAGGGCAATACAGCATAACAGTTAGAGAGTGGTGGGGGGTAACAGGACAATACAGCATAACAGTTAGAGAGTGGTGGGGGATAACAGGGCAATACAGCATAACAGTTAGAGAGTGGTGGGGGGTAACAGGACAATACAGCATTACAATTAGAGAGTGGTGGGGGGTAACAGGGCAATACAGCATTACAGTTAGAGAGTGGTGGTGGGGGGTAACAGGACAATACAGCATAACAGTTAGAGAGTGGTGGTGGTGGGGGGGGTAACAGGGCAATACAACATAACAGTTAGAGAGTGGTGGGGGGTAACAGGGCAATACAGCATAACAGTTAGAGAGTGGTGGGGGGTAACAGGACAATACAGCATTACAATTAGAGAGTGGTGGGGGGTAACAGGGCAATACAGCATTACAGTTAGAGAGTGGTGGTGGGGGGTAACAGGACAATACAGCATAACAGTTAGAGAGTGGTGGGGGGTAACAGGACAATACAGCATTACAATTAGAGAGTGGTGGGGGGTAACAGGGCAATACAGCATTACAGTTAGAGAGTGGTGGTGGGGGGTAACAGGGCAATACAGCATAACAGTTATAGAGTGGTGGGGGGTAACAGGGCAAAACAACATAACAGATAGAGAGTGGTGGGGGGTAACAGGACAATACAACATAACAGTTAGAGAGTGGTGGGGGGTAACAGGGCAATACAGCATAACAGTTAGAGAGTGGTGGGGGGTAACAGGGCAATACAGCATAACAGTTAGAGAGGGGTGGGGGGTAACAGGGCAATACAGCATTACAATTAGAGAGTGGTGGGGGGTAACAGGGCAATACAGCACACAGTTAGAGAGTGGTGGTGGGGGGTAACAGGACAATACAGCATAACAGTTAGAGAGTGGTGGGGGGTAACAGGACAATACAGCATTACAATTAGAGAGTGGTGGGGAGGTAACAGGGCAATACAGCATTACAGTTAAGTGGTGGTGGGGGTAACAGGGCAATACAGCATAACAGTTATAGAGTGGTGGGGGTAACAGGGCAAAACAACATAACAGATAGAGAGTGGTGGGGGGTAACAGGACAATACAACATAACAGTTAGAGAGTGGTGGGGGGGGGGTAACAGGGCAATACAGCATAACAGTTAGAGAGTGGTGGGGTAACAGGGCAATACAGCATAACAGTTAGAGAGGGGTGGGGGGTAACAGGGCAATACAGCATAACAGTTAGAGAGTGGTGGTGGGGGTAACAGGGCAATACAGCATAACAGTTAGAGAGTGGTGGTGGTGGTGGGGGGGGTAACAGGGCAATACAACATAACAGTTAGAGAGTGGTGGTGGGGGTAACAGGGCAATACAGCATAACAGTTAGAGAGTGGTGGGGGTAACAGGGCAATACAGCATAACAGTTAGAGAGGGGTGGGGGTAACAGGGCAATACAGCATAACAGTTAGAGAGTGGTGTAACAGGACAATACAGCATAACAGTTAGAGAGTGGTGGGGGGTAACAGGGCAATACAGCATAACAGTTAGAGAGTGGTGGGGGGTAACAGGGCACAGTTAGAGAGTGGTGGGGGGTAACAGGGCAATACAGCATAACAGTTAGAGAGTGGTGGGGGTAACAGGGCAATACAGCATAACAGGTGGGGGTAACAGAATACAGATAACAGTTAGGTGGTGGGTAACAGGGCACAGTTTAGAGAGTGGTGGGGGGTAACAGGGCAATACAACATAACAGTTAGAGAGTAGTGGGGGGTAACAGGGCAATACAGCATAACAGTTAGAGAGTGGTGGGGGGTACAACATAACAGTTAGAGAGTAGTGGGGGTAACAGGGCAACTGCAGCATAACAGTTAGAGAGTGGTGGGGTACAGGGCAATACAGCATAACAGTTAGAGAGTGGTGGGGGTAACAGGGCAATACAACATAACAGTTAGAGAGTGGTGGGGGGGGTAACAGGGCAATACAACATAACAGTTAGAGAGTGGTGGGGGTAAACAGGGCAATACAACATAACAGTTAGAGAGTAGTGGGGGGGGTAACAGGGCAATACAGCATAACAGTTAGAGAGTGGTGGGGGGTAACAGGGCAATACAGCATAACAGTTAGAGAGTGGTGGTGGGGGGTAACAGGGCAATAAAGCATAACAGTTAGAGAGTGGTGGTGGGGGGTAACAGGGCAATACAGCATAACAGTTAGAGAGTGGTGGTGGTGGGGGGGGGGGTAACAGGGCAATACAACATAACAGTTAGAGAGTGGTGGTGGGGGGGGTAACAGGGCAATACAACATAACAGTTAGAGAGTGGTGGTGGGGGGTAACAGGTCAATACAACATAACAGTTAGAGAGTGGTGGTGGGGGGTAACAGGAAAATACAGCATAACAGTTAGAGAGTGGTGGTGGGGGGGGTAACAGGGCAATACAGCATAACAGTTAGAGAGTGGTGGTGGGTGGGGGGGGGGTAACAGGACAATACAGCATAACAGTTAGAGAGTGGTGGGGGGTAACAGGGCAATACAACATAACAGTTAGAGAGTAGTGGGGGGTGGTGGGGTGGTGGGGGGTAACAGGGCAATACAGCATAACAGTTAGAGAGTGGTGGTGGGGGGTAACAGGACAATACAGCATAACAGTTAGAGAGTGGTGGTGGTGGGGAGGGGGTAACAGGGCAATACAGCATAGCAGTTAGAGAGTGGTGGGGGGTAACAGGACAATACAGCATAACAGTTAGAGAGTGGTGGTGGGTGGGGGGGGGTAACAGGGCAATACAGCATAACAGTTAGAGAGTGGTGGGGGGGGTAACAGGACAATACAACATAACAGTTAGAGAGTGGTGGGGGGTAACAGGACAATACAGCATTACAGTTAGAGAGTGGTGGTGGGGGGTAACAGGACAATACAGCATAACAGTTAGAGAGTGGTGGTGGTGGGGTAACAGGACAATACAACATAACAGTTAGAGAGTGGTGGGGGGTAACAGGGCAATACAACATAACAGTTAGAGAGTGGTGGTGGGGGGGGAGTAACAGGGCAATACAACATAACAGTTAGAGAGTGGTGGGGGTAACAGGACAATACAGCATAACAGTTAGAGAGTGGTGGGGGTAACAGGGCAATACAGCATAACAGTTAGAGAGTGGTGGGGGTTAACAGGACAATACAGCATAACAGTTAGAGAGTGGTGGTGGTGTAACAGGGCAATACAGCATAACAGTTAGAGAGTGGTGGTGGGGGGTAACAGGACAATACAGCATTACAATTAGAGATTGGTGGTGGGGGGTAACAGGGCAATACAGCATTACAGTTAGAGAGTGGTGGTGGTGGGGTACAGGGCAATACAACATAACAGTTAGAGAGTGGTGGTGGTGGGGGGGGGGGGTAACAGGGCAATACAGCATATCAGTTAGAGAGTGGTGGGGGGGTAACAGGCCAATACAACATAACAGTTAGAGAGTGGTGGGGGGGGGTAACAGGACAATACAGCATTACAATTAGAGAGTGGTGGGGTGGGGGGGTAACAGGGCAACACAGCATTACAGTTAGAGAGTGGTGGTGGGGGGAGGGAGTAACAGGGCAATACAGCATTACAGTTAGAGAGTGGTGGGGGCATGGTAACAGGACAATACAGCATTACAATTAGAGAGTGGTGGGGGTAACAGGGCAATACAGCATTACAGTTAGAGAGTGGTGGTGGGGAGTAACAGGGAAATACAGCATAACAGTTATAGAGTGGTGGGGGGTAACAGGGCAAAACAACATAACAGATAGAGAGTGAATTGGGGGAGTAACAGGACAATACAACATAACAGTTAGAGAGTGAAATTTGGGGGGGGTAACAGGGCAATACAGCATAACAGTTAGAGAGTGGTGGGGGGTAACAGGGCAATACAGCATAACAGTTAGAGAGGGGTGGGGGGTAACAGGGCAATACAGCATAACAGTTAGAGAGTGGTGGTGGGGGGTGACAGATGGCCACAGCATAACAGTTGAGAGTGGTGGTGGTGGTGGGGGGGGTAACAGGGCAATACAACATAACAGTTAGAGAGAGTGGTGGTGGGGGGTAACAGGGCAATACAGCATAACAGTTAGAGAGTGGTGGTGGTGGTGGGGGGTAACAGGGCAATACAACATAACAGTTAGAGAGTGGTGGTGGGGGGTAACAGGGCAATACAGCATTACAGCTAGAGAGTGGTGGTGGGGGGATAACAGGGCAATACAACATAACAGTTAGAGAGTGGTGGGGGGTAACAGGACAATACAGCATAACAGTTAGAGAGTGGTGGGGGGTAACAGGACAATACAGCATAACAGTTAGAGAGTGGTGGGGGGTAACAGGGCAATACAGCATAACAGTTAGAGAGTGGTGTGGGGGTAACAGGGCAATACAACATAACAGTTAGAGAGTGGTGGTGGGGGTAACAGGGCAATACAGCATAACAGTTAGAGAGTGGTGTGGTGGGGGGGGTAACAGTGCAATACAACATAACAGTTAGAGAGTGGTGGTGGGGGGTAACAGGGCAATACAACATAACAGTTAGAGAGTGGTGGTGGGGGGGGTAACAGTGCAATACAGCATAACAGTTAGAGAGCGGTGGTGGTGGGGGGTAACAGGGCAATACAACATAACAGTTAGAGAGTGGTGGTGGGGGTAACAGGGCAATACAGCATTGCAGTTAGAGAGTGGTGGGGGGTAACAGGGCAATACAGCATAACAGTTAGAGAGTGGTGGGTGGTAACAGGGATATACAGCATAACAGTTAGAGAGTAGTGGGGGGTAACAGGGCAATACAACATAACAGTTAGAGAGTGGTGGGGGGTAACAGGGCAATACAGCATAACAGTTAGAGAGTGGTGGTGGTGGGGGGGTGACAGGGCAATACAACATAACAGTAAGAGAGTGGTGGTGGTGGTGGGGGTAACAGGACAATACAGCATCACAGTTAGGAGTGGTGGTGGGGGGGGTAACAGGGCAATACAACATTACAGTTAGAGATTGGTGGTGGTGGGGGTGGGTAACAGGGCAATACAGCATTACAGTTAGAGAATGGTGGTGGTGGGGGGAGTAACAGGGCAATACAGCATACAGTTAGAGAGTGGTGGTGGTGGTGGGGGGGGGTAACAGGGGCAATACAGCATATCAGTTAGAGAGTGGTGGGGGGGGGGGGTAACAGGCCAATACAACATTACAGTTAAGTGGTGGTGGTGGGGGGTAACAGGGCAACACAGCATTACAGTTAGAGAGTGGTGGTGGTGGGGGGGGGGGTAACAGGGCAATACAACATTACAGCTAGAGAGTGGTGGTGGTGGGGGATAACAGGGCAATACAACATAACATTTAGAGTGGTGGTAGTGGGTAACAGGACAATACAACATAACAGTTAGAGTGGTGGTGGAGGTAACAGGACAATACAACATAACAGTTAGAGAGTGGTGGTGGGGGGGATAACAGGGCAATACAACATAACATTTAGAGAGTGGTGGTGGTGGGTAACAGGACAATACAACATAACAGTTAGAGAGTGGTGGTGGTGGTGCGGGGCGTAACAGGGCAATACAGCATAACAGTTAGAGAGTGGTGGTGGTGGGTAACAGGACAATACAGCATAACAGTTAGAGAGTGGTGGTGGTGGGTAACAGGGCAATACAGCATAACAGTTAGAGAGTGGTGGGGGGTAACAGGACAATACAACATAACAGTTAGAGAGTGGTGGTGGTGGGTAACAGGGCAATACAGCATAACAATTAGAGAGTGGTGGTGGTGGGGTGGGGTAACAGAGCAATACAACATAACAATTAGAGAGTGGTGGTGGGTAACAGGACAATACAGCATTACAGTTAGAGAGTGGTGGGGGGTAACAGAGCAATACAGCATAACAATTAGAGAGTGGTGGGGTGGGGTAACAGGACAATACAACATAACAGTTAGAGAGTGGTGGTGCGGGTAACAGGGCAATACAACATAACAGTTAGAGAGTGGTGGGGGTAACAGGACAATACAGCATAACAATTAGAGAGTGGTGGGGTGGGGGGGGGGTAACAGGACAATACAGCATTACAGTTAGAGAGTGGTGGGGTGTAACAGGGCAATACAGCATTACAGCTAGAGAGTGTGGTGGGGAAGGGGGTAACAGGGCTACAACATAACAGTTATAGAGTGGTGAAGGGGGGTAACAGGACAATACACTTGAATAGTTAGAGAGTGGTTGGTGGGGGGGGTAACATGGCAATACAGATAAATTAGAGACTGGTGGTGGTGGGGGGGGTCCTCTTCAGCAATACAGCATTACAATTAGAGAGTGGTGGTGGTGTGGGGGGTAACCTCCCAATACAGCATTACAATTAAGGATGGTGGTGGTGGGGGGACCTCCCCTCCTCACCTCTTGTAAGCGATCTTGGTCTTTCCTCCCTCTCCTCCCCCTCCAATCACCTCATTACAGTCAGAGATTGTGGGGGGAAGGGGGTAATAGGGCTGGGGTCATTTAATATGAAGATCTTCAGGTCTTCTTGAATGCCCTCCATCACCTCTAAATAGTAAGCAAATAGAGTTCTCCTCTTCACTTCCTCCTCCCCACTTCTCTTAGACGATCTTCAGGTCTTACCTCCCCCTCCTCACCTCTTGTAAACGATCTTCTCAGTCTTACCTCCCCCTCCTCACCTCTTGTAAACGATCTTCAGGTCTTTCCTCCCTCTCCTCCCCTCCTCCCCTCTTGTAAACGATCTTCAGGTCTCACCTCCCCCTCCTCACCTCTTGTAAACGATCTTCAGGTCTTTCCTCCCTCTCCTCCCCTCCTCACCTCTTGTAAACGATCTTCAGGTCTCACCTCCCCCTCCTCACCTCTTGTAAACGATCTTCAGGTCTTACCTCCCTCTCCTCCCCTCCTCCCCCCTCTTTCAATAAGCGATCTTCAGGTCTTACCTCCCCTCCTCCCTTCCTCACCTCTTGTAAACGATCTTCAGGTCTTTCCTCCCTCTCCTCCCCTCCTCCCCTCTTTGTAAACGATCTTCAGGTCTCACCTCCCCCTCCTCCCCTCTTGTAAACGATCTTCAGGTCTTTCCCTCCCTCTCCTCCCCTCCTCCGCTCTTGTAAACAATCTTCAGGTCTTTCCTCCCCCTCGTCCCCTCCTCACCTCTTGTAAACGATCTTCAGGTCTTACCTCCCCCTCCTCACCTCTTGTAAACGATCTTCAGGTCTTACCTTCCCCTCCTCACCTCTTGTAAACGATCTTCCAGGTCTTACCTTCCCCCTCCTCACCTCTTGTGCACGATCTTCAGGTCTTACCTCCCCACTCCTCACCTCTTGTAAACGATCTTCAGGTCTTTCCTCCTCTCCTCCCCTCCTCCCCTCTTGTAAACTGATCTTCAGGTCTTTCCTCCTCGTCCCTCCTCACCTCTTGTAAACGATCTCTCAGGTCTCACCTCCCCCTCCTCACCTCTTGTAAACGATCTTCAGGTCTTGCCTCTCCTCCTCCTCACCTCTTGTAAACGATCTTCAGGTCTTTCCTCCCTCTCGCCCCTCCTCCCCTCTTGTAAACGATCTTCAGGTCTCACCTCCCCCTCCTCCTCCTCTTGTAAACGATCTTCAGGTCTTTCCTCCTCTCCTCCCCTCCTCCCCTCTTGTAAACGATCTTC
>NW_027009285.1:25000-47500 GCF_036934945.1 Oncorhynchus masou masou | reverse complement strand
CTCTCTCTCTCTTGTTCACTCTCTCTCACTGTCTCTCACTCTCTCTCTCTTTCTCTCTCCCACACTCTCTGCTCTCTGTAGACATTGAGGGAAAATTGTGATCATTGATGTGGATTTGTAGCATATCTTCAAGGGGGTTCTGTAACTTCATTTCCATGAGAGCCAGGTTACTGTGTTACTGTAGGCACATAGTTAAAAGAACATTGGACATCAGCATCCATAGTGTTCCACTTTGTGGTTTTTCCTGGATTGTTTGTTTTGTGACAAAGGTTTTGATTCATCATTCATGAGATTTGGAGATCTGGTGAGCCAGCCACTGGGGTTACTGGCTGCGGTAACAGTAATAATCAAACTCAACCACATGGTGGTTTATATGGCTCAAACATGTTAATAGAGAATCAGACGTGTGGGCGTGTGAGTGACACACATGGATGACTGTATAGAATCTAGACATAGCATCCTGTTAGCAGGTATTGAAGTCGCCAGAATGATGCACACGTGGGAATCCAAAACTTCCGCTCAAGTCAAATTTTCACTTAGTCATTCATTGATGTCAATTAGTGAAAATCCTAAAAGTAAGGATTCCCACAATATGTGAATAGGATTCCTGAACCTTTTGAACACAATAAAGTACCCAGTTGCTCCATTCTCCCTGTAGCCTGCAGCTAAAAGGTAACTGCCAAAATAAAGGAAACTCCAACATAAAGTTGGGCCACCATGATCCGCCAGAAGAGCTTCAATGCACCTTGGCATAGATTTTACAAGTGCCTGGAACTTCCTGTGTGGAAGCACCTGCTTTCAATATACTTTGTATCCCCTCATTTACTCAAGTGTTCCCTTTATTTTGGCAGTTACATGCAGAATGGACAGAGAGGCATCCCTCGAGTTTCAGCCAAATGGAATATAACGTTGTGGATACATTTCGGAAAGACACAATTTCATGTGTACAACATCTAAAGACCTGCATTGATGGGGTAGGTAGCCTAGTGGTTAGAGTGTAGGGGCGGCAGGTAGCCTAGTGGTTAGAGTGTAGGGACGGCAGGTAGCCCAGTGGTTAGAGCGTTGGACCAGTAATACATGATCGAATCCCCGATCAGACAAGGTAAAAATCGGTCATTCTACAACTGAACAAAGCAGTTAACCCACTGTTCCTAGGCCGTCATTGTAAATAAGAATTTGTTCTTAACTGACTTGCCTAGTTAAATAAAGATTAAATAAATAAATCACTATACTGAAAGTGTTTCTGTTTCTAAAAGGACATATTTGTGTGTTTGTGGACCCTTTGTTGACGTTTTTTTCAGAACCACTATACTGCACAACGAGGATTAGGAACGAATCAAAACACGTGAAATCACAAGCAAAGTGTCTGGACCCTTCTATAACATGCTGTTTACATCAAACATAGAGATGTGGTTGTAGAAACGCTCCTTGGAGTCTGTTACATTATGTATCTATATCTTTAAGTCTGTTACATTATGTATCTATATATTTCAGTCTGATACATTATGTATCTCTATATTTCAGTCTGTTACATTATGTATCTATATCTTTAAGTCTGTTACATTATGTATCTCTATATTTCAGTCTGTTACATTATGTATCTCTATATTTCAGTCTGTTACATTATGTATATATATCTTTAAGTCTGTTACATTATGTATCTATATATTTCAGTCTGATACATTATGTATCTCTATTTCCCCATATTGTTCGTTTCCTTATTTTGACCCACATGACATTCTCTCTCTCACACAAAGTGTTTCTTCTTTTCTTCTCTTCCTGTCTTTTTTAATAGATGTGTTTTCTGCCTGATGCCCTTCTCTAATACAGTGTGGTGATTGTGTGTGTGAGGAAACAGACAGAGAAACAGAGAGACCCTGTAGAGACTGAAGAGGTACAGTGTGTCCAGAGGGCTGGCCGGCCGGTCCGGAGGAAACCCACAGCTGGTGACACGCACACACACTGAGACACACACACACACACACACTGAGACACACACACACACACACTGAGACACACACACACACACACTGAGACACTCACACACACACACTGAGACACTCACACACACACACTGAGACACTCACACACACTGAGACACTCACACACACACACTGAGAAACTCACACACACACACACTGAGACACACACACACACACACACACACATACTGAGACACACAAACACACACAATGAGACACACAAACACACACACTGAGACACAAACACACACACTGAGACACACAAACACACACACTGAGACACACAAACACACACACTGAGACACACACTGAGACACACAAACACACACACTGAGACACACAAACACACACACACACACACACACTAAGACTCTCACAATCTTACACACTGAGACACACAATCACACACACTGAGACACACAAACACACACACACTGAGACACACACACACAGAGACACACACACACACACACACACACTGAGACACACAAACACACACACACTGAGACACACAAACACACACACTGACACACACACACACACACACACACTGAGACACACACACACACACACACTGAGACACTCACACACACACACTGAGACACTCACACACACACACTGAGACACTCACACACACTGAGACACACACACACACTGAGACACTCACACACACTGAGACACTCACACACACACACACACACTGAGAAACACACACACACACACACTGAGACACACACACACACACACACACACACACACACACATACTGAGACACACAAACACACACAATGAGACACACAAACACACACACTGAGACACAAACACACACACTGAGACACACAAACACACACACTGAGACACACAAACACACACACTGAGACACACACTGAGACACACAAACACACACACTGAGACACACAAACACACACACACACACACACACACACACTAAGACTCTCACAAACTTACACACTGAGACACACAATCACACACACTGAGACACACAAACACACACACACTGAGACACACACACACAGAGACACACACACACACACACTGAGACACACAAACACACACACTGAGACACACAAACACACACACTGACACACACACACACACACACACACACACACACACACACACACACACACACACACACACACACACACACACTGAGACACACAAACACACACACTGAGACACACTGACACACACACACACACACACACACACACACACACACACACTGAGACACACAAGTGTCCTCAGTGCTCCCACGTAGGGTCGTGGGTGACGTCAAACCCCCTGGTAAATCCGCTGCTAATCCAGACAGCCCAGGGAGGTGCTGGGAGATCTCACAGTCCTCCACACACACACACACACACACACGCACGCACGCACACACACCTCTGAGATCGGATTGCTGGTTGCTGACCTGGGTGGTCAAATATCCCCCAACCCCAACACACACACCGCCCCCCTCCCATCTGAGATCAGATTTCTGACCTAGGTGGTCATTCATCCCCAACCTCCCCCCAACACACACACACAACGCCCCCCTCCCATCTGCTGTGTTTGGAGTGTTCCTCCCCCCGGGGTGACACATCAGGTGACGGAGAGGTGACAGTGACGTTTGGTGTCGTGACCACACTGTGAGGGGGTTCAGTACCTCCTGGTTACTGTTTCCATAGTGTTGATGGAGAGGTGTACGGTCATGTTGTACGTCATGTCAGGAGACTTGGGGTGTTTTTAAATGGGTTTTGGATCGATTCGTTTGTTTCTCATGTAGCCCTCCTTAACACGGATTTGAAATGTAACAATCTCCATCTGGATTCCATCTGTAAAATAGCCACTTTAAACAATGCTACTTAATGTAATGTTTACATACCCTACATTACTCATCTCATATGTATATACTGTACTCTATATCATCTACTGCATCTTTATGTAATACATGTATCACTAGCCACTTTAAACTATGCCACTTTGTTTACATACCCTACATTACTCATCTCATATGTATATACTGTACTCTATATCATCTACTGCATCTTTATGTAATACATGTATCACTAGCCACTTTAAACTATGCCACTTTGTTTACATACCCTACATTACTCATCTCATATGTATATACTGTACTCAATACCATCTACTGCCTCTTGCCTATGCCATTCTGTACCATCACTCATTCATATATCTTTATGTGCAAATTCTTTATCCCTTTACACTTGTGTGTATAAGGTAGTAGTTTTGGAATTGTTAGTTAGATTACTCGTTGGTTATTACTGCATTGTCGGAACTAGAAGCACAAGCATTTCGCTACACTCGCATTAACATCTGCTAACCATGTGTATGTGACAAATAAATTTGATTTGATTTGATTCAGCTTTGTTTTAAGCAATACTCACAAAGACTCCTTGTTAAGCATAAAGACATAGTCATTTAGCAGATGTTCTGGTTCCTCTTCTAGATCAATAGAAAGTATTGTGGAGACAGACAGACACTATTCTGGTAAACAGATTATTAAGTGTCTTACCGTTTCACTGTTTATTATAAACTGTATCTGGATATTGTGGACATTGTTTTCATACTTTATCTATTTGGAGGATTCATCTTGGAAGTGAGGATGGAGAGGTTTCATCAGTGTGGAGGATTCATCTTGGAAGTGAGGATAGAGAGGTTCATCAGCATGGAGGATTCATCTTGGAAGTGAGGATGGAGAGGTTTCATCAGCGTGGAGGATTCATCTTGGAAGTGAGGATAGAGAGGCTTCATCAGCGTGGAGGATTCATCTTGGAAGAGAGGATAGAGAGGTTTCATCAGCGTGGAGGATTCATCTTGGAAGAGAGGATAGAGAGGTTTCATCATCGTGGAGGATTCATCTTGAAAGAGAGGATAGAGAGGTTTCATCAGTGTGGAGGATTCATCTTGGAAGAGAGGATAGAGAGGTTTCATCAGTGTGGAGGATTCATCTTGGAAGAGAGGATAGAGAGGTTTCATCAGTGTGGAGGATTCATCTTGGAAGAGAGGATAGAGAGGTTTCATCAGTGTGGAGGATTCATCTTGGAAGAGAGGATAGAGAGGTTTCATCAGCGTGGAGGATTCATCTTGGAAGAGAGGATGGAGAGGTTTCATCAGTGTGGAGGATTCATCTTGGAAGAGAAGACAGAGAGGTTCATCAGCATGGAGGATTCATCTTGGAAGTGAGGATGGAGAGGTTTCATCAGCGTGGAGGATTCATCTTGGAAGTGAGGATAGAGAGGTTTCATCAGCGTGGAGGATTCATCTTGGAAGAGAGGATAGAGAGGTTTCATCAGCGTGGAGGATTCATCTTGGAAGAGAGGATAGAGATGTTTCATCAGCGTGGAGGATTCATCTTGGAAGAGAAGACAGAGAGGTTTCATCAGCGTGGAGGATTCATCTTGGAAGAGAAGACAGAGAGGTTTCATCAGCGTGGAGGATTCATCTTGGAAGAGAAGACATAGAGGTTTCATCAGCGTGGAGGATTCATCTTGGAAGAGAGGATAGAGATGTTTCATCAGCGTGGAGGATTCATCTTGGAAGAGAAGACAGAGAGGTTTCATCAGCGTGGAGGATTCATCTTGGAAGAGAGGATGGAGAGGTTTCATCAGTGTGGAGGATTCATCTTGGAAGAGAGGATGGAGAGGTTTCATCAGTGTGGAGGATTCATCTTGGAAGAGAGGATGGAGAGGTTTCATCAGTGTGGAGGATTCATCTTGGAAGAGAGGATGGAGAGGTTTCATCAGTGTGGAGGATTCATCTTGGAAGAGAGGATGGAGAGGTTTCATCAACGTGGAGGATTCATCTTGGAAGAGAGGATAGAGCCGATGAATGTGGAACTGATCAAATAGAGGAGCATATTTACTTTGTTTGTTTCTATGTTACCACCCCGTCAGAGATGGGGGGGGAGTGGAGGTGGAGGAGAGAGAGAAGAGAGAGATAGGGGGTAGCGAGGGGGGAGTGAGGGGGGAGAGAGAGGGTACAGACAGAGACAGAGAGAGAGAATGCGAGAGAAAGAGAGGGGGAGGTGGAAGAGAGAGTTATTTTCATATTTTCATCAGTGTGGAGGATTCATCTTGGAAGACAGAGTAGAGATGTTTCTAAATCTAGTTCAATAGAGGAGCTGGTGTCATTTGGGACACAGTCATTCACTTCAATAGAGGAGCTGATGCTATTTGGAACACAGACATGCAGTTCAATAGAGGAGCTGATGTCATTTGGAACACAATCATTGTTTACATGCTTTACTGTTGGATGGTGAGGAGCACAGGGGGGTTAGATGTCATGTTGTGTGCTGAGGGACGACTTGCCCTTGAAGACATATTGTACTGTATTACGTCATAGGAGGAGCTGTAGTGTGTGTGTGTGTGTGTGTGTGTGTGTGTGTGTGTGTGTGTGTGTGTGTGTGTGTGTGTGTGTGTGTGTGTGTGTGTGTGTGTGTGTGTGTGTGTGTGTGTGTGTGTGTGTGTGTGCGTGCGTGCGTGCGTGCGTGCGTGCGTGCGTTTGTAATGCGTGCGTGCGTCCTAACATCCAGTTATTCTCCCCTAACTGACCACCCTGACCGCTGGCACAAAACACATCCACAACATGAGTTGATTTGTCAGCGTGTTCCTTAAGCTGTACTTACTCTTTGACTTGACTGTTGGCCTGCAAGGCTTCACCCTGGATAGGACCTTAGCCCTAGTGTGCATCCCAAATGGCAACCTATCCCCTATAAAGTGCACATTTAGGACCACTTCCTGGAGTCTCTTTGCATTTCCAATGTCTCAGTCACGTGCAACCTCCCCAGCCTCAGCAACCTCCCCAGCCTCATCAACCTCGCCAGCCTCATCAACCTCCCTGACTCAGCAACCTCCCCAGCCTCAGCAACCTCCCTGACTCAGCAACCACCCCAGCCTCAGCAACCTCACCAGCCTCAGCAATCACCCCAGACTCAGCAACCCCCTCAGCCTCAGCCAGCCCCCCAGCCTCAGCAACCTCCCCAGCCTCAGCAACCACCCCAGACTCAGCAACCACCCCAGCCTCAGCAACCTCACCAGCCTCAGCAACCACCCCAGCCTCAGCAACCTCCGCAGCCTCAGCAACCTCACCAGCCTCAGCAACCTCCCCAGCCTCAGCAACCTCACCAGCCTCAGCAACCTCACCAGCCTCAGCAACCTCACCAGCCTCAGCAACCTCCCCAGCCTCAGCAACCTCACCAGCCTCAGCAACCACCCCAGCCTCAGCAACCACCCCAGTCTCAGCAACCTCCCCAGCCTCAGCAACCACCCCAGACTCAGCAATCTCACAAGCCTCAGCAACCTCCCCAGCCTCAGCAACCTCACCAGCCTCAGCAACCACCCCAGCCTCAGCAACCTCCGCAGCCTCAGCAACCTCACCAGCCTCAGCAACCTCCCCAGCCTCAGCAACCCCTGACTCAGCAACCTCCCCAGCCTCAGCAACCACCCCAGACTCAGCAACCCCCTCAGCCTCAGCCAGCACCCCAGCCTCAGCAACCTCCCCAGCCTCAGCAACCACCCCAGACTCAGCAACCTCACCAGCCTCAGCAACCACCCCAGCCTCAGCAACCTCACCAGCCTCAGCAACCTCCCCAGCCTCAGCAACCACCCCAGTCTCAGCAACCTCCCCAGCCTCAGCAACCTCACCAGCCTCAGCAACCTCACCAGCCTCAGCAACCTCTCCAGCCTCTGCAACCTCACCAGCCTCAGCAACCACCCCAGCCTCAGCAACCTCCCCAGCCTCAGCAACCACCCCAGCCTCAGCAACCTCCCCAGCCTCAGCACCTCCCCAGCCTCAGCACCTCCCCAGCCTCAGCAACCACCCCAGCCTCAGCAACCTCCCCAGCCTCAGCAACCTCCCCAGCCTCAGCACCTCCCCAGCCTCAGCAACCTCCCCAGCCTCAGCACCTCCCCAGCCTCAGCAACCTCCCCAGCCTCAGCACCTCCCCAGCCTCAGCAACCTCCCCAGCCTCAGCAACCTCCGCAGCCTCAGCAACCTCGCCAGCCTCAGCAACCTCCCCAGCCTCAGCAACCTCCCCAGCCTCAGCAACCTTCCCAGCCTCAGCAACCTCACCAGCCTCAGCAACCTCACCAGCCTCAGCAACCTCCCCAGCCTCAGCAACCTCACCAGCCTCAGCAACCACCCCAGCCTCAGCAACCTCCCCAGCCTCAGCAACCACCCCAGCCTCAGCAACCACCCCAGCCTCTGCAACCTCCCCAGCCTCGGCAATCTCCCCAGCCTCAGCCACCCCCCCTGACTCAGCAACCACCCCAGCCTCACCAGTCTCAACAACCTCCCCAGCCTCAGCAATCCCCCCAGACTCAACAACTACCCCAGCCTCCCCAGCCTCAGCAACAACCCCAGCCTCACCAGTCTCAGTAACCTCCCCAGCCTCAGAAACCACCCCAGCCTTCCCAGCATCACCAGACTCACCAGCCTCACCAGGCTCAGCAACCTCAGCAGCCTTCACGTTAATTCCCCATTTTAAAAAGGGGTTAATGATAGCAGTGCACTATGTAGGAAATAGGTTGCCATTTGGGGCAGTTGAGCCTGTCCTCTTCAGACTGGGTAATGGGGTCAGGTCACACCCTCTGTTGAGTCATCTTCCTGATGAAGTTGTTTTGCTTGTTGTTTCATGCCCCACTACAACAAAATTACAGCGTATAATGATGCAACATCAGATTTGATTTCCTTTGAACGATCCATGCGGTGTTGCCAGATCAAAATGCTAAAGTATTCATGGGACCATTGAAAATCTTCGTCATACTTCTTATTGTTATTACTTGGAACGCTACTCCTCCTACGCCGTTTAAGCTAGAAACGTCATTCAAACTTTAAAACATGCAGATCAGTCTGGAATAATGTGCTTGTATATAAGATGTTGATATATTTCATACTTTTTAAACTATTAAACTTTTTCACTTTCATGGCATTCACTTTCATGGCATTCAATTTCATGCCATTCACTTTCATGGCATTCACTTTCATGCCATTCACCTTCATGCCATTCACTTTCATGGGTTTCACTTTCATGGATTTCACTTTCATGGCATTCCCTCAAGATTCTAAAATGCCCCATTGTGACATCATCACTTCCAACATTCCATTCACCATAAATGCAACAATGTAACTTTTGACAAAAATCAGCTACTTTGACCCCTTTTCCAACAATTTAGACAAAAAGTTCAAACATATGAAATGTCCATCTACTTCTCTGCTATTCAAATCTGGCATTTGAACAAAAATACCTAATTCCGATAAAAAAAAAAGTGACAGATATATTCGGTACGTTTTTATAAACATCAAATTTAGACCATTTCCCCAACATGTTAGACAAAAAGTTACAAGGTATGACATCTTCATCTACTTCTCTGCAATTCAAATCTGTTTGTGGAACGAAAATATATTCTACAGATCAATCGGTACAGCTGTTTTAGTAACTGCATTAACGTTTTCCAAACAACTGCTGTTTTGACCACATGCCCAACCAGTCAGACAAAAACGTAGAGTGTATGAAACCGTCCTTTACTTCTCCACTTTTCAAATCAAAACTCAGAACTGAAATATCTTCTACCAATTAAAAGTTACAGCTGTTTGTCTGAGTTTAGGGTGACAAAAAGTTAGCTAACATTTTTATTTTATTTATATTTCACCTTTATTTAAACAGGTAGGCCAGTTGAGAACAAGTTCTCATTTCCAACTGCGACCTGGCCAAGATAAAGCAAAGCAGTGCGACACAAACAATACAGAGTTACACATGGAATAAACAAATGTACGGTCAATAAAACAATAGAAAAATCTATTTACAATGTGTGCAAATGAAGTAAGATTGGGGAGGTAAGGCAATAAATAGGCTATAGTGACGAAATAATTACAATGTAGCAATTAACACTGGAGTGATAGATGTGCAAAAGAAGAATGTGCAAGTAGAGATACTGGGGTACAAAGAAGCAAAAAAATAAACAACAATATGGGGATGAGGTAGTTGGGTGGGCTATTAACAGATTGGCTGTGTGCAGGTGCAGTGATCGGTACGCTGCTCTGACAGCTGATGCTTTATAACAAAGGTCCCTGTTCATGCTGCTTCAGCAACCGCCCCAGCCTCAGCAACCTCTGCAACCTCCCCAGCCTCTGCAACCTCCCCAGCCTCTGCAACCTCCCCAGACTCAGCATCCTCCCCAGCCTCTGCAACCCTCCCAGCCTCTGCAACCCTCCCAGCCTCTGCAACCTCCCCAGCCTCTGCAACGGCCCCAGCCTCTGCAACCTCCCCAGCCTCGGCAATCTCCCCAGCCTCAGCAACCTCCCCAGCCTCAGCAACCTCCTCAGCCTCAGCAACCCCCCAGCCTCTGCAACCTCCCCAGCCTCACCAGTCTCACCAGCCTCAGCAACCACCCCAGCCTCAGCAACCTCCCAGCCTCACCAGTCTCAGCAGCCTTCACGTTAATTCCCCATTTTAAAAAGGGGTTAATGATAGCAGTGCACTATGTAGGAAAAAGGTTGCCATTTGGGGCAGTTGGGCCTGTCCTCTTCAGACTGGGTAATGGGGTCAGGTCACACCCTCTGTTGAGTCATCTTCCTGATGACGTTGTTTTGCTTGTTGTTTCATGCCCCAACAAAATTACAGTGTATAATGATGCAACATCAGATTGAATTTCCTTTGAACGATCCATGCGGTGTTGCCAGATCAAAATGATAAAGTATTCATGGGACCATTCAGAATCGCCAGCAGCATACCACCCTGCATACCACTGCTAGTTTGCTTCTGAAGCTAAGCAGGGTTGGTCCTGGTCACTACCTGGATGGGAGACCAGATGCTGCTGGAAGTGGTGTTGGAGGGCCAGTAGGAGGCACTCTTTCCTCTGGTCTAAGAAAATACAACTACTATAACCAGTCAATACCATTACTACAGTAGACACTACCACTACTATAACTATAACCAGTCACTACCATTACTATTGTAGACACTACCACTACTATAACTATAACCAGTCACTACCATTACTACTGTAGACACTACCACTACTATAACCAGTCACTACCATTACTACTGTAGACACTACCACTACTATAACCAGTCACTACCATTACTATTGTAGACACTACCACTACTATAACTATAACCAGTCACTACCATTACTATTGTAGACACTACCACTACTATAACTATAACCAGTCACTACCATTACTACTGTAGACACTACCACTACTATAACCAGTCACTACCATTACTACTGGAGACACTACCACTACTATAACCAGTCAATACCATTACTATTGTAGACACTACCACTACTATAACTATAACCAGTCACTACCATTACTACTGTAGACACTACCACTACTATAACCAGTCACTACCATTACTACTGGAGACACTACCACTACTATAACCAGTCAATACCATTACTACAGTAGACACTACCACTACTATAACTATAACCAGTCACTGCCATTACTATTGTAGACACTACCACTACTATAACTATAACCAGTCACTACCATTACTACTGTAGACACAACCACTACTATAACCAGTCACTACCATTACTACTGGAGACACTACCACTACTATAACCAGTCAATACCATTACTACAGTAGACACTACCACTACTATAACTATAACCAATCACTACCATTACTATTGTAGACACTACCACTACTATAACTATAACCAGTCACTACCATTACTACTGTAGACACTACCACTACTATAACCAGTCACTACCATTACTACTGGAGACACTACAACTACTATAACCAGTCAATACCATTACTACAGTAGACACTACCACTACTATAACTATAACCAGTCACTACCATTACTATTGTAGACACTACCACTACTATAACTATAACCAGTCACTACCATTACTACTGTAGACACTACCACTACTATAACCAGTCACTACCATTACTATTGTAGACACTACCACTACTATAACTATAACCAGTCACTACCATTACTACTGTAGACACTACCACTACTATAACCAGTCACTACCATTACTATTGTAGACACTACCACTACTATAACTATAACCAGTCACTACCATTACTATTGTAGACACTACCACTACTATAACTATAACCAGTCACTACCATTACTACTGTAGACACTACCACTACTATAACCAGTCACTACCATTACTACTGGAGACACTACCACTACTATAACTATAACCAGTCACTACCATTACTACTGTAGACACTACCACTACTATAACCAGTCACTACCATTACTACTGGAGACACTACCACTACTATAACCAGTCAATACCATTACTACAGTAGACACTACCACTACTATAACTATAACCAGTCACTACCATTACTATTGTAGACACTACCACTACTATAACTATAACCAGTCACTACCATTACTACTGTAGACACTACCACTACTATAACCAGTCACTACCATTACTACTGGAGACACTACAACTACTATAACCAGTCAATACCATTACTACAGTAGACACTACCACTACTATAACTATAACCAGTCACTACCATTACTATTGTAGACACTACCACTACTATAACTATAACCAGTCACTACCATTACTACTGTAGACACTACCACTACTATAACCAGTCACTACCATTACTACTGTAGACACTACCACTACTATAACCAGTCACTACCATTACTATTGTAGACACTACCACTACTATAACTATAACCAGTCACTACCATTACTATTGTAGACACTACCACTACTATAACTATAACCAGTCACTACCATTACTACTGTAGACACTACCACTACTATAACCAGTCACTACCATTACTACTGGAGACACTACCACTACTATAACCAGTCAATACCATTACTATTGTAGACACTACCACTACTATAACTATAACCAGTCACTACCATTACTACTGTAGACACTACCACTACTATAACCAGTCACTACCATTACTACTGGAGACACTACCACTACTATAACCAGTCAATACCATTACTACAGTAGACACTACCACTACTATAACTATAACCAGTCACTACCATTACTATTGTAGACACTACCACTACTATAACTATAACCAGTCACTACCATTACTACTGTAGACACAACCACTACTATAACCAGTCACTACCATTACTACTGGAGACACTACCACTACTATAACCAGTCAATACCATTACTACAGTAGACACTACCACTACTATAACTATAACCAATCACTACCATTACTATTGTAGACACTACCACTACTATAACTATAACCAGTCACTACCATTACTACTGTAGACACTACCACTACTATAACCAGTCACTACCATTACTACTGTAGACACTACCACTACTATAACCAGTCACTACCATTACTACTGGAGACACTACCACTACTATAACTATAACCAGTCACTACCATTACTATTGTAGACACTACCACTACTATAACTATAACCAGTCACTACCATTACTACTGTAGACACTACCACTACTATAACCAGTCACTACCATTACTACTGGAGACACTACAACTACTATAACCAGTCAATACCATTACTACAGTATACACTACCACTACTATAACTATAACCAGTCACTACCATTACTACTGTAGACACAACCACTACTATAACCAGTCACTACCATTACTACTGGAGACACTACCACTACTATAACCAGTCAATACCATTACTACAGTAGACACTACCACTACTATAACTATAACCAATCACTACCATTACTATTGTAGACACTACCACTACTATAACTATAACCAGTCACTACCATTACTACTGTAGACACTACCACTACTATAACCAGTCACTACCATTACTACTGGAGACACTACCACTACTATAACTATAACCAGTCACTACCATTACTATTGTAGACACTACCACTACTATAACTATAACCAGTCACTACCATTACTACTGTAGACACTACCACTACTATAACCAGTCACTACCATTACTACTGGAGACACTACAACTACTATAACCAGTCAATACCATTACTACAGTAGACACTACCACTACTATAACTATAACCAGTCACTACCATTACTATTGTAGACACTACCACTACTATAACTATAACCAGTCACTACCATTACTACTGTAGACACTACCACTACTATAACCAGTCACTACCATTACTACTGTAGACACTACCACTACTATAACCAGTCACTACCATTACTATTGTAGACACTACCACTACTATAACTATAACCAGTCACTACCATTACTATTGTAGACACTACCACTACTATAACTATAACCAGTCACTACCATTACTACTGTAGACACTACCACTACTATAACCAGTCACTACCATTACTACTGGAGACACTACCACTACTATAACCAGTCACTACCATTACTATTGTAGACACTACCACTACTATAACTATAACCAGTCACTACCATTACTACTGTAGACACTACCACTACTATAACCAGTCACTACCATTACTACTGGAGACACTACCACTACTATAACTATAACCAGTCACTACCATTACTATTGTAGACACTACCACTACTATAACTATAACCAGTCACTACCATTACTACTGGAGACACTACCACTACTATAACTATAACCAGTCACTACCATTACCATTGTAGACACTACCACTACTATAACTATAACCAGTCACTACCATTACTACTGTAGACACTACCACTACTATAACTATAACCAGTCACTACCATTACTACTGGAGACACTACCACTACTATAACTATAACCAGTCACTACCATTACTACTGTAGACACTACCACTACTATAACCAGTCACTACCATTACTACTGGAGACACTACCACTACTATAACCAGTCACTATCATTACTACTGTAGACACTACCACTACTATAACCAGTCACTACCATTACTACTGTAGACACTACCACTACTATAACCAGTCACTACCATTACTACTGTAGACACTACCACTACTATAACCAGTCACTACCATTACTACTGTAGACACTACCACTACTATAACCAGACACTACCACTACTATAACCAGTCACTACCATTACTACTGTAGACACTACCACTACTATAACCAGTCACTACCATTACTACTGGAGACACTACCACTACTATAACCAGTCAATACCATTACTACAGTAGACACTACCACTACTATAACTATAACCAGTCACTACCATTACTATTGTAGACACTACCACTACTATAACTATAACCAGTCACTACCATTACTACTGTAGACACTACCACTACTATAACCAGTCACTACCATTACTACTGGAGACACTACAACTACTATAACCAGTCAATACCATTACTACAGTAGACACTACCACTACTATAACTATAACCAGTCACTACCATTACTATTGTAGACACTACCACTACTATAACTATAACCAGTCACTACCATTACTACTGTAGACACTACCACTACTATAACCAGTCACTACCATTACTACTGTAGACACTACCACTACTATAACCAGTCACTACCATTACTATTGTAGACACTACCACTACTATAACTATAACCAGTCACTACCATTACTATTGTAGACACTACCACTACTATAACTATAACCAGTCACTACCATTACTACTGTAGACACTACCACTACTATAACCAGTCACTACCATTACTACTGGAGACACTACCACTACTATAACCAGTCAATACCATTACTATTGTAGACACTACCACTACTATAACTATAACCAGTCACTACCATTACTACTGTAGACACTACCACTACTATAACCAGTCACTACCATTACTACTGGAGACACTACCACTACTATAACCAGTCAATACCATTACTACAGTAGACACTACCACTACTATAACTATAACCAGTCACTACCATTACTATTGTAGACACTACCACTACTATAACTATAACCAGTCACTACCATTACTACTGTAGACACAACCACTACTATAACCAGTCACTACCATTACTACTGGAGACACTACCACTACTATAACCAGTCAATACCATTACTACAGTAGACACTACCACTACTATAACTATAACCAGTCACTACCATTACTATTGTAGACACTACCACTACTATAACTATAACCAGTCACTACCATTACTACTGTAGACACTACCACTACTATAACCAGTCACTACCATTACTACTGGAGACACTACCACTACTATAACTATAACCAGTCACTACCATTACTATTGTAGACACTACCACTACTATAACTATAACCAGTCACTACCATTACTACTGGAGACACTACCACTACTATAACTATAACCAGTCACTACCATTACTATTGTAGACACTACCACTACTATAACTATAACCAGTCACTACCATTACTACTGTAGACACTACCACTACTATAACTATAACCAGTCACTACCATTACTACTGGAGACACTACCACTACTATAACTATAACCAGTCACTACCATTACTACTGTAGACACTACCACTACTATAACCAGTCACTATCATTACTACTGTAGACACTACCACTACTATAACCAGTCACTACCATTACTACTGTAGACACTACCACTACTATAACCAGTCACTACCATTACTACTGTAGACACTACCACTACTATAACCAGTCACTACCATTACTACTGTAGACACTACCACTACTATAACCAGACACTACCACTACTATAACCAGTCACTACCATTACTACTGTAGACACTACCACTACTATAACCAGTCACTACCATTACTACTGGAGACACTACCACTACTATAACCAGTCACTACCATTACTACTGTAGACACTACCACTACTATAACCAGACACTACCACTACTATAACCAGTCACTACCATTACTACTGGAGACACTACCACTACTATAACCAGTCACTACCATTACTACTGTAGACACTACCACTACTATAACCAGTCACTACCATTACTACTGGAGACACTACCACTACTATAACCAGTCACTACCATTACTACTGGAGACACTACCACTACTATAACCAGTCACTACCATTACTACTGGAGACACTACCACTACTATAACCAGTCACTACCATTACTACTGGAGACACTACCACTACTATAACCAGTCACTACCATTACTACTGGAGACACTACCACTACTATAACCAGTCACTACCATTACTACTGGAGACACTACCACTACTATAACCAGTCACTACCATTACTACTGGAGACACTACCACTACTATAACCAGTCACTACCATTACTACTGGAGACACTACCACTACTATAACCAGTCACTACCATTACTACTGGAGACACTACCACTACTATAACCAGTCACTACCATTACTACTGGAGACACTACCACTACTATAACCAGTCACTACCATTACTACTGGAGACACTACCACTACTATAACCAGTCACTACCATTAATACTGGAGACACTACCACTACTATAACCAGTCACTACCATTACTACTGGAGACACTACCACTACTATAACCAGTCACTACCATTACTACTGGAGACACTACCACTACTATAACCAGTCACTACCATTACTACTGGAGACACTACCACTACTATAACCAGTCACTACCATTACTACTGGAGACACTACCACTACTTTAACTATAACCAGTCACTATCATTACTACTGGAGACACTACCACTACTATAACCAGTCACTACCATTACTACTGGAGACACTACCACTACTATAACCAGTCACTACCATTACTACTGGAGACACTACCACTACTATAACCAGTCACTACCATTACTACTGGAGACACAACCACTACTATAACCAGTCACTACCATTAATACTGGAGACACTACCACTACTATAACCAGTCACTACCATTACTACTGGAGACACTACCACTACTATAACCAGTCACTACCATTACTACTGGAGACACTACCACTACTATAACCAGTCACTACCATTACTACTGGAGACACTACCACTACTATAACCAGTCACTACCATTACTACTGGAGACACTACCACTACTTTAACTATAACCAGTCACTACCATTACTACTGGAGACACTACCACTACTATAACCAGTCACTACCATTACTACTGGAGACACTACCACTACTATAACCAGTCACTACCATTACTACTGGAGACACTACCACTACTATAACCAGTCACTACCATTACTACTCGAGACACTACCACTACTATAACCAGACACTACCATTAATACTGGAGACACTACCACTACTATAACCAGTCACTACCATTACTACTGGAGACACTACCACTACTATAACCAATCAATACCATTACTACTGGAGACACTACCACTACTATAACTATAACCAGTCACTACCATTACTACTGGAGACACTACCACTACTATAACTATAACCAGTCACTACCATTACTACTGGAGACACTACAACTACTATAACCAGTCACTACCATTACTACTGGAGACACTACAACTACTATAACCAGTCACTACCCTTACTACTGTAGACACTACTATAACCAGTCATTACCACTACTATAACCAGTCACTACCATTACTACTGGAGACACTACCACTACTATAACTATAACCAGTCACTACCATTACTGCTGGAGGCACTACCACTACTATAACTATAACCAGTCACTACCATTACTACTGGAGACACTACCACTACTATAACTATAACCAGTCACTACCATTACTACCACTACTATAACCAGTCACTACCATTACTACTGTAGACACTACCACTACTATAACCAGTCACTACCCTTACTACTGTAGACACTACTATAACCAGTCATTACCACTACTATAACCAGTCACTACCATTACTACTGGAGACACTACCACTACTATAACTATAACCAGTCACTACCATTACTGTTGGAGACACTACCACTACTATAACTATAACCAGTCACTACCATTACTACTGGAGACACTACCACTACTATAACTATAACCAGTCACTACCATTACTACCACTACTATAACCAGTCACTACCATTACTACTGTAGACACTACCACTACTATAACCAGTCACTACCTTTACTACTGTAGACACTACCACTACTATAACTATAACCAGTCACTACCATTACAACTGTAGACACTACCACTACTATAACTATAACCAGTCACTCCCATTACTACTGAAGACACTACCACTACTATAACTATAACCAGTCACTACCATAACTACTGGAGACACTACCACTACTATAACTATAACCAGTCACTACCATTACTACTGAAGACACTACCACTACTATAACCAGTCAATACCATTACTACTGGAGACACTACCACTACTATAACTATAACCAGTCACTACCATTACTACTGGAGACACTACCACTACTATAACTATAACCAGTCACTACCATTACTACTGGAGACACTACCACTACTATAACCAGTCAATACCATTAATACTGGAGACACTACCACTACTATAACTATAACCAGTCACTACCATTACTACTGGAGACACTACCACTACTATAACTATAACCAGTCACTACCATTACTACTGGAGACACTACAACTACTATAACCAGTCACTACCATTACTACTGGAGACACTACCACTACTATAACCAGTCACTACCCTTACTACTGTAGACACTACTATAACCAGTCATTACCACTACTATAACCAGTCACTACCATTACTACTGGAGACACTACCACTACTATAACTATAACCAGTCACTACCATTACTGCTGGAGACACTACCACTACTATAACTATAACCAGTCACTACCATTACTACCACTACTATAACCAGTCACTACCATTACTACTGTAGACACTACCACTACTATAACCAGTCACTACCCTTACTACTGTAGACACTACTATAACCAGTCATTACCACTACTATAACCAGTCACTACCATTACTACTGGAGACACTACCACTACTATAACTATAACCAGTCACTACCATTACTGCTGGAGACACTACCACTACTATAACTATAACCAGTCACTACCATTACTACTGGAGACACTACCACTACTATAACTATAACCAGTCACTACCATTACTACCACTACTATAACCAGTCACTACCATTACTACTGTAGACACTACCACTACTATAACCAGTCACTACCTTTACTACTGTAGACACTACCACTACTATAACTATAACCAGTCACTACCATTACTACTGTAGACACTACCACTACTATAACTATAACCAGTCACTACCATTACTACTGAAGACACTACCACTACTATAACTATAACCAGTCACTACCATAACTACTGGAGACACTACCACTACTATAACTATAACCAGTCACTACCATTACTACTGAAGACACTACCACTACTATAACCAGTCAATACCATTACTACAGTAGACACTACCACTACTATAACTATAACCAGTCACTACCATTAATACTGGAGACACTACCACTACTATAACTATATCCAGTCACTACCATTACTACTGGAGACACGACCACTACTATAACCAGTCACTATCATTACTACTGGAGACACTACCACTACTATAACCAGTCACTACCATTACTACAGTAGACACTACCACTACTATAACCAGTCACTATCATTACTACTGTAGACACTACCACTACTATAACTATAACCAGTCACTACCATTACTACTGTAGACACTACCACTACTATAACTATAACCAGTCACTACCATTACTACTGTAGACACTACCACTACTATAACCAGTCACTATCATTACTACTGTAGACACTACCACTACTATAACCAGTCACTATCATTACTACTGTAGACACTACCACTACTATAACCAGTCACTATCATTACTACAGTAGACACTACCACTACTATAACCAGTCACTATCATTACTACTGTAGACACTACCACTACTATAACCAGTCACTATCATTACTACTGTAGACACTACCACTACTATAACCAGTCACTATCATTACTACTGTAGACACTACCACTACTATAACCAGTCACTACCATTACTACTGTAGACACTACCACTACTATAACCAGTCACTATCATTACTACTGTAGACACTACCACTACTATAACTATAACCAGTCACTACCATTACTACTGTAGACACTACCACTACTATAACCAGTCACTACCATTACTACTGTAGACACTACCACTACTATAACCAGTCACTACCATTACTACTGGATACACTACCACTACTATAACCAGTCACTATCATTACTACTGTAGACACTACCACTACTATAACCAGTCACTATCATTACTACTGTAGACACTACCACTACTATAACCAGTCACTATCATTACTACAGTAGACACTACCACTACTATAACCAGTCACTATCATTACAACTGTAGACACTACCACTACTATAACCAGTCACTATCATTACTACTGTAGACACTACCACTACTATAACCAGTCACTACCATTACTACTGTAGACACTACCACTACTATAACCAGTCACTATCATTACTACTGTAGACACTACCACTACTATAACCAGTCACTACCATTACTACTGTAGACACTACCACTACTATAACCAGTCACTACCATTACTACTGGAGACACTACCACTACTATAACCAGTCACTATCATTACTACTGTAGACACTACCACTACTATAACCAGTCACTATCATTACTACTGTAGACACTACCACTACTATAACCAGTCACTACCATTACTACTGTAGACACTACCACTACTATAACCAGTCACTATCATTACTACTGTAGACACTACCACTACTATAACCAGTCACTATCATTACTACTGTAGACACTACCACTACTATAACCAGTCACTACCATTACTACTGGAGACACTACCACTACTATAACCAGACACTACCATTACTGCTGGAGACACTACCACTACTATAACTATAACCAGTCACTACCATTACTACAGTAGACACTACCACTACTATAACTATAACCAGTCACTACCATTACTACTGGAGACACGACCACTACTATAACCAGTCACTATCATTACTACTGGAGACACTACCACTACTATAACCAGTCACTACCATTACTACAGTAGACACTACCACTACTATAACCAGTCACTACCATTACTACAGTAGACACTACCACTACTATAACTATAACCAGTCAATACCATTACTACAGTAGACACTACCACTACTATAACTATAACCAGTCACTACCATTACTACTGGAGACACTACCACTACTTTAACTATAACCAGTCACTACCATTACTACAGTAGACACTACCACTACTATAACCAGACACTACCATTAATACTGGAGACACTACCACTACTATAACCAGTCACTACCATTACTACTGGATACACTACCACTACTATAACCAGTCACTACCATTACTACTGGAGACACTACCACTACTATAACCAGTCACTACCATTACTACTGGAGACACTACCACTACTATAACCAGTCACTACCATTACTACTGGAGACACTACCACTACTATAACCAGTCACTACCATTACTACTGGAGACACTACCACTACTATAACCAGACACTACCATTAATACTGGAGACACTACCACTACTATAACCAGTCACTACCATTA
>NW_027009285.1:0-20000 GCF_036934945.1 Oncorhynchus masou masou | reverse complement strand
TATCTCTGCTGAGAGTGGTCTGTCTAAGGGGAACTGTATCTCTGCTGAGGGTGGTCTGTCTAAGGGGAACTGTATCTCTGCTGAGGGTGGCCTGTCTAAGGGGAACTGTATCTCTGCTGTGGGTGGTCTGTCTAAGGGGAACTGTATCTCTGCTGAGGGTGGCCTGTCTAAGGGGAACTGTATCTCTGCTGTGGGTGGTCTGTCTAAGGGGAACTGTATCTCTGCTGAGGGTGGCCTGTCTAAGGGGAACTGTATCTCTGCTGTGGGTGGTCTGTCTAAGGGGAACTGTATCTCTGCTGAGGGTGGTCTGTCTAAGGGGAACTGTATCTCTGCTGAGAGTGGTCTGTCTAAGGGGAACTGTATCTCTGCTGAGAGTGGTCTGTCTAAGGGGAACTGTATCTCTGCTGAGGGTGGTCTGTCTAAGGGGAACTGTATCTCTGCTGAGGGTGGTCTATCTAAGGGGAACTGTATCTCTGCTGAGAGTGGTCTGTCTAAGGGGTTAAGGGGAACTGTATCTCTGCTGAGGGTGGTCTGTCTAAGGGGAACTGTATCTCTGCTGAGGGTGGTCTGTCTAAGGGGAACTGTATCTCTGCTGAGGGTGGTCTGTCTAAGGGGAACTGTATCTCTGCTGAGGGTGGTCTGTCTAAGGGGTTAAGGGGAACTGTATCTCTGCTGAGGGTGGTCTGTCTAAGGGGAACTGTATCTCTGCTGAGGGTGGTCTGTCTAAGGGGAACTGTATCTCTGCTGAGGGTGGTCTGTCTAAGGGGAACTGTATCTCTGCTGAGGGTGGTCTGTCTAAGGGGAACTGTATCTCTGCTGAGGGTGGTCTGTCTAAGGGGAACTGTATCTCTGCTGAGAGTTGTCTGTCTCAGGGGGAACTGTATCTCTGCTGAGGGTGGTCTGTCTAAGGGGTTAAGGGGAACTGTATCTCTGCTGAGGGTGGTCTGTCTAAGGGGAACTGTATCTCTGCTGATGGTGGTCTGTCTAAGGGGTTAAGGGGAACTGTATCTCTGCTGAGGGTGGTCTGTCTAAGGGGAACTGTATCTCTGCTGAGGGTGGTCTGTCTAAGGGGAACTGTATCTCTGCTGAGGGTGGTCTGTCTAAGGGGAACTGTATCTCTGCTGAGGGTGGTCTGTCTAAGGGGTTAAGGGGAACTGTATCTCTGCTGAGGGTGGTCTGTCTAAGGGGAACTGTATCTCTGCTGAGAGTGGTCTGTCTAAGGGGAACTGTATCTCTGCTGAGGGTGGTCTGTCTAAGGGGAACTGTATCTCTGCTGAGGGTGGTCTGTCTAAGGGGTTAAGGGGAACTGTATCTCTGCTGAGAGTGGTCTGTCTAAGGGGAACTGTATCTCTGCTGAGGGTGGTGTGTCTAAGGGGTTAAGGGGAACTGTATCTCTGCTGACGGTGGTCTGTCTAAGGGGAACTGTATCTCTGCTGAGGGTGGTCTGTCTAAGGGGAACTGTATCTCTGCTGAGGGTGGTCTGTCTAAGGGGTTAAGGGGAACTGTATCTCTGCTGAGGGTGGTCTGTCTAAGGGGTTAAGGGGAACTGTATCTCTGCTGAGGGTGGTCTGTCTAAGGGGTTAAGGGGAACTGTATCTCTGCTGAGGGTGGTCTGTCTAAGGGGTTAAGGGGAACTGTATCTCTGCTGAGGGTGGTCTGTCTAAGGGGAACTGTATCTCTGCTGAGGGTGGTCTGTCTAAGGGGAACTGTATCTCTGCTGGGGGTGGTCTGTCTAAGGGGTTAAGGGGAACTGTATCTCTGCTGAGGGTGGTCTGTCTAAGGGGAACTGTATCTCTGCTGAGGGTGGTCTGTCTAAGGGGTTAAGGGGAACTGTATCTCTGCTGAGGGTGGTCTGTCTAAGGGGTTAAGGGGAACTGTATCTCTGCTGAGGGTGGTCTGTCTAAGGGGTTAAGGGGAACTGTATCTCTGCTGAGGGTGGTCTGTCTAAGGGGTTAAGGGGAACTGTATCTCTGCTGAGGGTGGTCTGTCTAAGGGGAACTGTATCTCTGCTGAGGGTGGTCTGTCTAAGGGGAACTGTATCTCTGCTGGGGGTGGTCTGTCTAAGGGGAACTGTATCTCTGCTGAGGGTGGTCTGTCTAAGGGGAACTGTATCTCTGCTGAGGGTGGTCTGTCTAAGGGGAACTGTATCTCTGCTGAGGGTGGTCTGTCTAAGGGGAACTGTATCTCTGCTGAGGGTGGTCTTTCTAAGGGGAGCTGTATCTCTGCTGGGGGTGGTCTGTCTAAGGGGAACTGTATCTCTGCTGAGGGTGGTCTGTCTAAGGGGAACTGTATCTCTGCTGAGGGTGGTCTGTCTAAGGGGAACTGTATCTCTGCTGAGAGTGGTCTGTCTAAGGGGAACTGTATCTCTGCTGAGGGTGGTCTGTCTAAGGGGTTAAGGGGAACTGTATCTCTGCTGAGGGTGGTCTGTCTAAGGGGTTAAGGGGAACTGTATCTCTGCTGAGAGTGGTCTGTCTAAGGGGAACTGTATCTCTGCTGAGGGTGGTCTGTCTAAGGGGAACTGTATCTCTGCTGAGGGTGGTCTGTCTAAGGGGAACTGTATCTCTGCTGAGAGTGGTCTGTCTCAGGGGAACTGTATCTCTGCTGAGAGTGGTCTGTCTAAGGGGAACTGTATCTCTGCTGAGGGTGGTCTGTCTAAGGGGAACTGTATCTCTGCTGAGGCTGGTCTGTCTAAGGGGAACTGTATCTCTGATGAGAGTGGTCTGTCTAAGGGGTTAAGGGGAACTGTATCTCTGCTGAGGGTGGTCTGTCTAAGGGGAACTGTATCTCTGCTGAGGGTGGCCTGTCTAAGGGGAACTGTATCTCTGCTGTGGGTGGTCTGTCTAAGGGGAACTGTATCTCTGCTGAGGGTGGTCTGTCTAAGGGTAACTGTATCTCTGCTGAGGGTGGTCTGTCTAAGGGGAACTGTATCTCTGCTGAGGGTGGTCTGTCTAAGGGGAACTGTATCTCTGCTGAGGGTGGTCTGTCTAAGGGGAACTGTATCTCTGCTGAGGGTGGTCTGTCTAAGGGGAACTGTATCTCTGCTGAGAGTGGTCTGTCTAAGGGGTTAAGGGGAACTGTATCTCTGCTGAGGGTGGTCTGTCTAAGGGGAACTGTATCTCTGCTGAGGGTGGTCTGTCTAAGGGGAACTGTATCTCTGCTGAGGGTGGTCTGTCTAAGGGGAACTGTATCTCTGCTGAGGGTGGTCTGTCTAAGGGGTTAAGGGGAACTGTATCTCTGCTGAGGGTGGTCTGTCTAAGGGGAACTGTATCTCTGCTGAGGGTGGTCTGTCTAAGGGGAACTGTATCTCTGCTGAGAGTGGTCTGTCTCAGGGGGAACTGTATCTCTGCTGAGGGTGGTCTGTCTAAGGGGTTAAGGGGAACTGTATCTCTGCTGAGGGTGGTCTGTCTAAGGGGAACTGTATCTCTGCTGAGGGTGGTCTGTCTAAGGGGTTAAGGGGAACTGTATCTCTGCTGAGGGTGGTCTGTCTAAGGGGAACTGTATCTCTGCTGAGGGTGGTCTGTCTAAGGGGTTAAGGGGAACTGTATCTCTGCTGAGGGTGGTCTGTCTAAGGGGAACTGTATCTCTGCTGAGAGTGGTCTGTCTAAGGGGAACTGTATCTCTGCTGAGGGTGGTCTGTCTAAGGGGAACTGTATCTCTGCTGAGGGTGGTCTGTCTAAGGGGTTAAGGGGAACTGTATCTCTGCTGAGAGTGGTCTGTCTAAGGGGAACTGTATCTCTGCTGAGGGTGGTCTGTCTAAGGGGTTAAGGGGAACTGTATCTCTGCTGAGGGTGGTCTGTCTAAGGGGAACTGTATCTCTGCTGAGGGTGGTCTGTCTAAGGGGAACTGTATCTCTGGTGAGAGTGGTCTGTCTAAGGGGTTAAGGGGAACTGTATCTCTGCTGAGGGTGGTCTGTCTAAGGGGTTAAGGGGAACTGTATCTCTGGTGAGAGTGGTCTGTCTAAGGGGAACTGTATCTCTGCTGAGAGTGGTCTGTCTCAGGGGAACTGTATCTCTGCTGAGGGTGGTCTGTCTAAGGGGTTAAGGGGAACTGTATCTCTGGTGAGAGTGGTCTGTCTAAGGGGTTAAGGGGAACTGTATCTCTGCTGAGGGTGGTCTGTCTAAGGGGTTAAGGGGAACTGTATCTCTGGTGAGAGTGGTCTGTCTAAGGGGAACTGTATCTCTGCTGAGGGTGGTCTGTCTAAGGGGTTAAGGGGAACTGTATCTCTGCTGAGAGTGGTCTGTCTAAGGGGAACTGTATCTCTGCTGAGGGATGTCTGTCTAAGGGGAACTGTATCTCTGCTGAGGGTGGTCTGTCTAAGGGGAACTGTATCTCTGCTGAGAGTGGTCTGTCTAAGGGGAACTGTATCTCTGCTGAGAGTGGTCTGTCTAAGGGGAACTGTATCTCTGCTGAGGGTGGTCTGTCTAAGGGGAACTGTATCTCTGCTGAGAGTGGTCTGTCTAAGGGGAACTGTATCTCTGCTGAGGGTGGTCTGTCTAAGGGGTTAAGGGGAACTGTATCTCTGCTGAGGGTGGTCTGTCTAAGGGGAACTGTATCTCTGCTGAGAGTGGTCTGTCTAAGGGGAACTGTATCTCTGCTGAGGGTGGTCTGTCTAAGGGGAACTGTATCTCTGCTGAGAGTGGTCTGTCTAAGGGGAACTGTATCTCTGCTGAGGGTGGTCTGTCTAAGGGGAACTGTATCTCTGCTGAGGGTGGTCTGTCTAAGGGGTTAAGGGGAACTGTATCTCTGCTGAGGGTGGTCTGTCTAAGGGGAACTGTATCTCTGCTGAGAGTGGTCTGTCTAAGGGGTTAAGGGGAACTGTATCTCTGCTGAGGGTGGTCTGTCTAAGGGGAACTGTATCTCTGCTGAGGGTGGTCTGTCTAAGGGGAACTGTATCTCTGCTGAGGGTGGTCTGTCTAGGGGAACTGTATCTCTGCTGAGGGTGGTCTGTCTAAGGGGAACTGTATCTCTGCTGAGGGTGGTCTGTCTAAGGGGAACTGTATCTCTGCTGAGGGTGGTCTGTCTAAGGGGAACTGTATCTCTGCTGAGGGTGGTCTGTCTGTCTAAGGGGAACTGTATCTCTGCTGAGGGTGGTCTGTCTAAGGGGAACTGTATCTCTGCTGAGGGTGGTCTGTCTAAGGGGAACTGTATCTCTGCTGAGGGTGGTCTGTCTCAGGGGAACTGTATCTCTGCTGAGAGTGGTCTGTCTCAGGGGAACTGTATCTCTGGTGAGAGTGGTCTGTCTAAGGGGAACTGTATCTCTGCTGAGGGTGGTCTGTCTAAGGGGTTAAGGGGAACTGTATCTCTGGTGAGGGTGGTCTGTCTAAGGGGTTAAGGGGAACTGTATCTCTGCTGAGGGTGGTCTGTCTAAGGGGAGCTGTATCTCTGCTGAGGGTGGTCTGTCTAAGGGGTTAAGGGGAACTGTATCTCTGCTGAGGGTGGTCTGTCTAAGGGGAACTGTATCTCTGCTGAGAGTGGTCTGTCTAAGGGGAACTGTATCTCTGCTGAGGGTGGTCTGTCTAAGGGGTTAAGGGGAACTGTATCTCTGGTGAGGGTGGTCTGTCTAAGGGGAACTGTATCTCTGCTGAGAGTGGTCTGTCTAAGGGGAACTGTATCTCTGCTGAGGGTGGTCTGTCTAAGGGGTTAAGGGGAACTGTATCTCTGCTGAGGGTGGTCTGTCTAAGGGGAACTGTATCTCTGCTGAGGGTGGTCTGTCTAAAGGGAACTGTATCTCTGCTGAGGGTGGTCTGTCTAAGGGGAACTGTATCTCTGCTGAGGGTGGTCTGTCTAAGGGGAACTGTATCTCTGCTGAGGGTGGTCTGTCTAAGGGGAACTGTATCTCTGCTGAGAGTGGTCTGTCTAAGGGGAACTGTATCTCTGCTGAGGGTGGTCTGTCTAAGGGGAACTGTATCTCTGCTGAGAGTGGTCTGTCTAAGGGGAACTGTATCTCTGCTGAGGGTGGTCTGTCTAAGGGGTTAAGGGGAACTGTATCTCTGCTGAGGGTGGTCTGTCTAAGGGGAACTGTATCTCTGCTGAGGGTGGTCTGTCTAAGGGGAACTGTATCTCTGCTGAGGGTGGTCTGTCTAAGGGGAACTGTATCTCTGCTGAGGGTGGTCTGTCTAAGGGGAGCTGTATCTCTGCTGAGGGTGGTCTGTCTAAGGGGAACTGTATCTCTGCTGAGGGTGGTCTGTCTAAGGGGAACTGTATCTCTGCTGAGAGTGGTCTGTCTAAGGGGAACTGTATCTCTGCTGAGGGTGGTCTGTCTAAGGGGAACTGTATCTCTGCTGAGGGTGGTCTGTCTAAGGGGAACTGTATCTCTGCTGAGGGTGGTCTGTCTAAGGGGAACTGTATCTCTGCTGAGGGTGGTCTGTCTAAGGGGAACTGTATCTCTGCTGAGGGTGGTCTGTCTAAGGGGAACTGTATCTCTGCTGAGGGTGGTCTGTCTAAGGGGTTAAGGGGAACTGTATCTCTGCTGAGGGTGGTCTGTCTAAGGGGAACTGTATCTCTGCTGAGGGTGGTCTGTCTAAGGGGTTAAGGGGAACTGTATCTCTGCTGAGGGTGGTCTGTCTAAGGGGAACTGTATCTCTGCTGAGAGTGGTCTGTCTAAGGGGAACTGTATCTCTGCTGAGGGTGGTCTGTCTAAGGGGTTAAGGGGAACTGTATCTCTGGTGAGGGTGGTCTGTCTAAGGGGAACTGTATCTCTGCTGAGAGTGGTCTGTCTAAGGGGAACTGTATCTCTGCTGAGGGTGGTCTGTCTAAGGGGTTAAGGGGAACTGTATCTCTGCTGAGGGTGGTCTGTCTAAGGGGAACTGTATCTCTGCTGAGGGTGGTCTGTCTAAAGGGAACTGTATCTCTGCTGAGGGTGGTCTGTCTAAGGGGAACTGTATCTCTGCTGAGGGTGGTCTGTCTAAGGGGAACTGTATCTCTGCTGAGGGTGGTCTGTCTAAGGGGAACTGTATCTCTGCTGAGAGTGGTCTGTCTAAGGGGAACTGTATCTCTGCTGAGGGTGGTCTGTCTAAGGGGAACTGTATCTCTGCTGAGAGTGGTCTGTCTAAGGGGAACTGTATCTCTGCTGAGGGTGGTCTGTCTAAGGGGTTAAGGGGAACTGTATCTCTGCTGAGGGTGGTCTGTCTAAGGGGAACTGTATCTCTGCTGAGGGTGGTCTGTCTAAGGGGAACTGTATCTCTGCTGAGGGTGGTCTGTCTAAGGGGAACTGTATCTCTGCTGAGGGTGGTCTGTCTAAGGGGAACTGTATCTCTGCTGAGGGTGGTCTGTCTAAGGGGAACTGTATCTCTGCTGAGGGTGGTCTGTCTAAGGGGAACTGTATCTCTGCTGAGAGTGGTCTGTCTAAGGGGAACTGTATCTCTGCTGAGGGTGGTCTGTCTAAGGGGAACTGTATCTCTGCTGAGGGTGGTCTGTCTAAGGGGAACTGTATCTCTGCTGAGGGTGGTCTGTCTAAGGGGAACTGTATCTCTGCTGAGGGTGGTCTGTCTAAGGGGAACTGTATCTCTGCTGAGGGTGGTCTGTCTAAGGGGAACTGTATCTCTGCTGAGGGTGGTCTGTCTAAGGGGAACTGTATCTCTGCTGAGAGTGGTCTGTCTAAGGGGTTAAGGGGAACTGTATCTCTGCTGAGGGTGGTCTGTCTAAGGGGTTAAGGGGAACTGTATCTCTGCTGAGAGTGGTCTGTCTTAGGGGAACTGTATCTCTGCTGAGGGTGGTCTGTCTAAGGGGAACTGTATCTCTGCTGAGGGTGGTCTGTCTAAGGGGAACTGTATCTCTGCTGAGGGTGGTCTGTCTAAGGGGTTAAGGGGAACTGTATCTCTGCTGAGGGTGGTCTGTCTAAGGGGAACTGTATCTCTGCTGAGGGTGGTCTGTCTAAGGGGTTAAGGGGAACTGTATCTCTGCTGAGGGTGGTCTGTCTAAGGGGAACTGTATCTCTGCTGAGGGTGGTCTGTCTAAGGGGAACTGTATCTCTGCTGAGGGTGGTCTGTCTAAGGGGAACTGTATCTCTGCTGAGGGTGGTCTGTCTAAGGGGAACTGTATCTCTGCTGAGGGTGGTCTGTCTAAGGGGAACTGTATCTCTGCTGAGGGTGGTCTGTCTAAGGGGTTAAGGGGAACTGTATCTCTGCTGAGGATGGTCTGTCTAAGGGGAATTGTATCTCTGCTGAGAGTGGTCTGTCTAAGGGGAATTGTATCTCTGCTGAGGGTGGTCTGTCTAAGGGGAATTGTATCTCTGCTGAGGGTGGTCTGTCTAAGGGGAACTGTATCTCTGCTGAGGCTGGTCTGTCTAAGGGGAACTGTATCTCTGCTGAGGGTGGTCTGTCTAAGGGGAACTGTATCTCTGCTGAGGGTGGTCTGTCTAAGGGGTTAAGGGGAACTGTATCTCTGCTGAGGGTGGTCTGTCTAAGGGGAATTGTATCTCTGCTGAGGGTGGTCTGTCTAAGGGGAACTGTATCTCTGCTGAGGGTGGTCTGTCTAAGGGGAACTGTATCTCTGCTGAGGGTGGTCTGTCTAAGGGGTTAAGGGGAACTGTATCTCTGCTGAGGGTGGTCTTTCTAAGGGGAATTGTATCTCTGCTGAGAGTGGTCTGTCTAAGGGGAATTGTATCTCTGCTGAGAGTGGTCTGTCTAAGGGGAACTGTATCTCTGCTGAGGGTGGTCTGTCTAAGGGGAACTGTATCTCTGCTGAGGGTGGTCTGTCTAAGGGGAACTGTATCTCTGCTGAGGGTGGTCTGTCTAAGGGGAACTGTATCTCTGCTGAGGGTGGTCTGTCTAAGGGGTTAAGGGGAACTGTATCTCTGCTGAGGGTGGTCTGTCTAAGGGGAACTGTATCTCTGCTGAGGGTGGTCTGTCTAAGGGGAACTGTATCTCTGCTGAGGGTGGTCTGTCTAAGGGGAACTGTATCTCTGCTGAGAGTGGTCTGTCTAAGGGGAACTGTATCTCTGCTGAGGGTGGTCTGTCTAAGGGGAACTGTATCTCTGCTGAGGGTGGTCTGTCTAAGGGGAACTGTATCTCTGCTGAGGGTGGTCTGTCTAAGGGGTTAAGGGGAACTGTATCTCTGGTGAGAGTGGTCTGTCTAAGGGGAACTGTATCTCTGCTGAGGGTGGTCTGTCTAAGGGGTTAAGGGGAACTGTATCTCTGCTGAGGGTGGTCTGTCTAAGGGGAACTGTATCTCTGCTGAGAGTGGTCTGTCTAAGGGGAACTGTATCTCTGCTGAGGGTGGTCTGTCTAAGGGGTTAAGGAGAACTGTATCTCTGCTGAGGGTGGTCTGTCTAAGGGGAACTGTATCTCTGCTGAGAGTGGTCTGTCTAAGGGGAACTGTATCTCTGCTGAGGGTGGTCTGTCTAAGGGGAACTGTATCTCTGCTGAGGGTGGTCTGTCTAAGGGGAACTGTATCTCTGCTGAGGGTGGTCTGTCTAAGGGGAACTGTATCTCTGCTGAGAGTGGTCTGTCTCAGGGGAACTGTATCTCTGCTGAGGGTGGTCTGTCTAAGGGGAACTGTATCTCTGCTGGGGGTGGTCTGTCTAAGGGGAGCTGTATCTCTGCTGAGGGTGGTCTGTCTAAGGGGTTAAGGGGAACTGTATCTCTGCTGAGGGTGGTCTGTCTACGGGGTTAAGGGGAACTGTATCTCTGCTGAGAGTGGTCTGTCTTAGGGGAACTGTATCTCTGCTGAGGGTGGTCTGTCTAAGGAGAACTGTATCTCTGCTGAGGGTGGTCTGTCTAAGGGGAACTGTATCTCTGCTGAGGGTGGTCTGTCTAAGGGGAACTGTATCTCTGCTGAGGGTGGTCTGTCTAAGGGGTTAAGGGGAACTGTATCTCTGCTGAGGGTGGTCTGTCTAAGGGGAACTGTATCTCTGCTGAGAGTGGTCTGTCTAAGGGGAACTGTATCTCTGCTGAGGGTGGTCTGTCTAAGGGGAACTGTATCTCTGCTGAGGGTGGTCTGTCTAAGGGGAACTGTATCTCTGCTGAGGGTGGTCTGTCTAAGGGGAACTGTATCTCTCTGCTGAGAGTGGTCTGTCTCAGGGGAACTGTATCTCTGCTGAGGGTGGTCTGTCTAAGGGGAACTGTATCTCTGCTGGGGGTGGTCTGTCTAAGGGGAGCTGTATCTCTGCTGAGGGTGGTCTGTCTAAGGGGTTAAGGGGAACTGTATCTCTGCTGAGGGTGGTCTGTCTACGGGGTTAAGGGGAACTGTATCTCTGCTGAGAGTGGTCTGTCTTAGGGGAACTGTATCTCTGCTGAGGGTGGTCTGTCTAAGGGGAACTGTATCTCTGCTGAGGGTGGTCTGTCTAAGGGGAACTGTATCTCTGCTGAGGGTGGTCTGTCTAAGGGGAACTGTATCTCTGCTGAGGGTGGTCTGTCTAAGGGGTTAAGGGGAACTGTATCTCTGCTGAGGGTGGTCTGTCTAAGGGGAACTGTATCTCTGCTGAGGGTGGTCTGTCTAAGGGGAACTGTATCTCTGCTGAGGGTGGTCTGTCTAAGGGGAACTGTATCTCTGCTGAGAGTGGTCTGTCTAAGGGGAACTGTATCTCTGCTGAGAGTGGTCTGTCTAAGGGGAATTGTATCTCTGCTGAGGGTGGTCTGTCTAAGGGGAACTGTATCTCTGCTGAGGGTGGTCTGTCTAAGGGGAACTGTATCTCTGCTGAGGGTGGTCTGTCTAAGGGGGTCTGTATCTCTGCTGAGAGTGGTCTGTCTAAGGGGAACTGTATCTCTGCTGAGAGTGGTCTGTCTAAGGGGAACTGTATCTCTGCTGAGGGTGGTCTGTCTAAGGGGAACTGTATCTCTGCTGAGGGTGGTCTGTCTAAGGGGTTAAGGGGAACTGTATCTCTGCTGAGGGTGGTCTGTCTAAGGGGAATTGTATCTCTGCTGAGGGTGGTCTGTCTAAGGGGTTAAGGGGAACTGTATCTCTGCTGAGGGTGGTCTGTCTAAGGGGTTAAGGGGAACTGTATCTCTGCTGAGAGTGGTCTGTCTAAGGGGAATTGTATCTCTGCTGAGGGTGGTCTGTCTAAGGGGTTAAGGGGAACTGTATCTCTGCTGAGGGTGGTCTGTCTAAGGGGTTAAGGGGAACTGTATCTCTGCTGAGAGTGGTCTGTCTAAGGGGAACTGTATCTCTGCTGAGGGTGGTCTGTCTAAGGGGAACTGTATCTCTGCTGGGGGTGGTCTGTCTAAGGGGAACTGTATCTCTGCTGAGGGTGGTCTGTCTAAGGGGAACTGTATCTCTGCTGAGGGTGGTCTGTCTAAGGGGTTAAGGGGAACTTTATCTCTGCTGAGGGTGGTCTGTCTAAGGGGAATTGTATCTCTGCTGAGGGTGGTCTGTCTAAGGGGTTAAGGGGAACTGTATCTCTGCTGAGGGTGGTCTGTCTAAGGGGAACTGTATCTCTGCTGAGGGTGGTCTGTCTAAGGGGTTAAGGGGAACTGTATCTCTGCTGAGGGTGGTCTGTCTAAGGGGAATTGTATCTCTGCTGAGAGTGGTCTGTCTAAGGGGAATTGTATCTCTGCTGAGAGTGGTCTGTCTAAGGGGAACTGTATCTCTGCTGAGGGTGGTCTGTCTAAGGGGAACTTTATCTCTGCTGAGGGTGGTCTGTCTAAGGGGAACTGTATCTCTGCTGAGAGTGGTCTGTCTAAGGGGAACTGTATCTCTGCTGAGAGTGGTCTGTCTAAGGGGAACTGTATCTCTGCTGATGGTGGTCTGTCTAAGGGGAACTGTATCTCTGCTGAGGGTGGTCTGTCTAAGGGGTTAAGGGGAACTGTATCTCTGCTGAGGGTGGTCTGTCTAAGGGGAACTGCATCTCTGCTGAGGGTGGTCTGTCTAAGGGGAACTGTATCTCTGCTGAGAGTGGTCTGTCTAAGGGGAACTGTATCTCTGCTGAGGGTGGTCTGTCTAAGGGGAACTGTATCTCTGCTGAGGGTGGTCTGTCTAAGGGGAACTGTATCTCTGCTGAGGGTGGTCTGTCTAAGGGGAACTGTATCTCTGCTGAGGGTGGTCTGTCTAAGGGGTTAAGGGGAACTGTATCTCTGCTGAGGGTGGTCTGTCTAAGGGGAACTGTATCTCTGCTGAGAGTGGTCTGTCTAAGGGGAACTGTATCTCTGCTGAGGGTGGTCTGTCTAAGGGGAACTTTATCTCTGCTGAGGGTGGTCTGTCTAAGGGGAACTGTATCTCTGCTGAGAGTGGTCTGTCTAAGGGGAACTGTATCTCTGCTGAGAGTGGTCTGTCTAAGGGGAACTGTATCTCTGCTGATGGTGGTCTGTCTAAGGGGAACTGTATCTCTGCTGAGGGTGGTCTGTCTAAGGGGTTAAGGGGAACTGTATCTCTGCTGAGGGTGGTCTGTCTAAGGGGAACTGCATCTCTGCTGAGGGTGGTCTGTCTAAGGGGAACTGTATCTCTGCTGAGAGTGGTCTGTCTAAGGGGAACTGTATCTCTGCTGAGGGTGGTCTGTCTAAGGGGAACTGTATCTCTGCTGAGGGTGGTCTGTCTAAGGGGAACTGTATCTCTGCTGAGGGTGGTCTGTCTAAGGGGAACTGTATCTCTGCTGAGGGTGGTCTGTCTAAGGGGTTAAGGGGAACTGTATCTCTGCTGAGGGTGGTCTGTCTAAGGGGAACTGTATCTCTGCTGAGGGTGTCTGTCTAACGGGAGCTTTAGCTCTATAGGGGGTGGTCTGTCTGACGTGGTGGTGAGGGTGGTGGTGATGGTGGTGATGGTGGTGGTGATGGTGGTGGTGATGGTGGTGGGGATGGTGGTGGTGGTGATGGTAGTGGGGATGGTGGTGGTGTTGGTGATGGTGGTGGTGGTGATGGTGGTGATCGTGGGGATGGTGGTGGTGGTGATCGTGGGGATGGTGGTCATTGTGGGGATGGTGGTGGTGGTGATGGTGGTGGGGATGGTGGTGGTGGTGATGGTAGTTGGGATGGTGGTGGTGTTGGTGGTGATGGGGATGGTGGGGATGGTGATGGTGGTGATCGTGGGGATGGTGGTGGTGGTGATCGTGGGGATGGTGGTGGTGGTGATGGTGGTGATCGTGGGGATGGTGGTGGTGGTGATGGTGGGGATGGTGGTGATGGTGGTGGTGGTGGTGGTGGTGATGGTGGTGATCGTGGGGATGGTGGTGATCGTGGGGATGGTGGTGGTGGTGATGGTGGTGGTGGTGTTGTGGCAGACAACCACAAGTCAATCAACCCGCCATCATTAACACGATCTAATCTAATGATTTATCGTGGAAACATTGAAATAACATGGGCGACAGAGAAAAACAAATGAATACAATTTAATGCCAAGTAGCAAACAATGAATGCAGACACTGGGGACGGGGGTGTGAGCATGTGCATCTGGGCAGATGAGATGCAGTCATTGTTTCTGTGTGTCTGAACGTTGTTGTTCGTCTGTCTGTTTGTTTTTGGAGTGTACAAAAACAACAAGATGTAATTATAATAATATAATAAAAACAAACCGTCTCCATGGTGGATTTCTTATCATGGATCATGTTGATCTGGTCGATACTGGAATAGTACACATTCATTTGTTGAAACAGGAATAAAAAAACAAACAGAAGAAACAATGTATAGAATATATAGATATTGACTGAAGGCGTTAGCTACTGTATAACCTCCATGTTTACATACTAAACCTACGCTTCTCCTGCCTCACAACAGTTTATTCACTGTAAAAAAAAAAAAATGTCACGTTGGAGACAGATTAATAGACACTGAAACAGCATTTGTTGGATTTCTTTTAAAGCATTCAAACAAACCCCAACAGAAAGGACAGACTGGAAACACTGGAAATCATTTGAAAAGGGGGCAATCTTTCATCAGCAACAAAAGACATTCATGTTGATTTTATTTTTTGAAAGAAAGTATTGCCCCCGTGCCTGTGTGAGCATCCTTTTACTCCGTGACACAGAAATGTGTTTCCAATGTACAGAGAATTGAGACTGTCATGCAGTTTCTCTGAAGCAGAGATATGAGGCCAAGCAGGTCTGTATCCCAAATGGCCCCATATTCCCTACACGGTCCCTATGGGCCTTGGTCAAACCTAGAGCCCTATATAGGTAATAGGGTGCCATTTTAGGGTGCCATTCCTGTTCCTCTCATTAGAGAATTAAACAAATTAAAGACAGTAGCAAAATAGAGCTCCATTTTTTTTTTTTTACATTTTACCCACAATTGGTATCCAGTTGTTAGTAGTTACTATCTTGTATCATCGCTACAGAAGATCTTCTGTCTGTTCCCGTACGGGCTCAGGAGAGACGAAGGTCGAAAGCCATGCGTCCTCCGAATCACAACCCAACCAAGCCGCACTGCTTCTTAACACAGCGCACATCCAACCCGGAAGCCAGCCGCACCAATGTGTCGGAGGAAACACCTTGCACCTGGCGACCTGGTTCTGCTCTTCTCGGTTCCGCTCTGTTCTAATCTTCTCTGTTCTGTCTGCTCTTCTCTGTTCTGTTCTGCTCTTTTCTGTTCAGTTCTGTTCTGCTCTGTTCTGCTCTTCTCTGTTCGGTTCTGGTCTGCTCTTCTCTGTTCTGCTCTTCTCTGTTCTGCGCTTCTCTTATCTGTTCTGTTTTGCTGTTGTCTTCTCTGGTCTTTTCTATTCTGTTCTGTAGGGCAGCAAACAGGATACAGAGTTGGAGAAGATATGGTAAACAAGGTTAACAGCGATACGGTAAACAAGGTTAACAGCGATACGGTAAACAAGGTTAACAGTGATACGGTAAACAAGGTTAACAGTGATACGGTAAACAAGGTTAACAGTGATACGGTAAACAAGGTTAACAGCGGTACGGTAAACAAGGTTAACATCGATACGGTAAACAAGGTTAACATCGATACGGTAAACAAGGTTAACAGCGATACGGTAAACAAGGTTAACAGTGATACGGTAAACAAGGTTAACAGCGATACGGTAAACAAGGTTAACAGTGATACGGTAAACAAGGTTAACATCGATACGGTAAACAAGGTTAACAGCGATACGGTAAACAAGGTTAACAGTGATACGGTAAACAAGGTTAACATCGATACGGTAAACAAGGTTAACATCGATACGGTAAACAAGGTTAACAGTGATATGGTAAACAAGGTTAACAGTGATACGGTAAACAAGGTTAACAGCGATACGGTAAACAAGGTTAACAGCGATACGGTAAACAAGGTTAACAGCGATACGGTAAACAAGGTTAACAGCGATACGGTAAACAAGGTTAACAGTGATACGGTAAACAAGGTTAACAGTGATACGGTAAACAAGGTTAACAGTGATACGGTAAACAAGGTTAACAGTGATACAGTAAACAAGGTTAACAGTGATACGGTAAACAAGGTTAACAGTGATACAGTAAACAAGGTTAACAGTGATACGGTAAACAAGGTTAACAGTGGGACAAACTTGAATAGTCTTATGGAGCCTTCTGTAGGACAGTGTCAGACACATTGAAAACTATTTTCAATTCCTCTTTTTTTCTTCTTCTTCAAAATGAATTGCATACAAAGACAAATGTCATTCTGGCTGGCCAATGTGTGTTTGATGACACAGAACTACATATGGGCATCGAGTTATTCTCTAGTTCATTCAGAATATTTTCAGTGTTACTTTGGGTGAATCTCCCCTTCGGAGATGCAACAACTGATCACTAAAGTGTTTTTAATCAGGATGTATATGCAAAATGCTAATCATCTGTGATATCGTACAACAGCAGAGATCAGAGCACCCTGGTAACGTTGTGGTCTCCTCCTGAACATAGCCTCCCAGCCTTAGCTACAGGAGGCTGAGTCTGGGGCTGGGGCCTTGGGTACGTATGGAGTCTGGTGCCTGGATCCATCAGAGGACCAGATGAACAAATAACAGAAACAGCTGGGACGGCCCTCCTCCAATACACCCCCAGCAACCGGGCACAGCTTACTCACACACGGACAAGTCAAATAAGGACAATCGTGGGAACAAAATGGTCCTATTTGGAAACGATTTTCATCTTCAGAGAAGGGGAAGCAATCATATCGAAATTGGGTGACATGGAATGATCTCAAACGACCTCAATGGATCTCAAATGATCTCAATGGATCTCAAAGGATCTCAAATGATCTCAAATGATCTCAATGGATCTCAAATGATCTCAATGGATCTCAAAGGATCTCAAATGATCTCAATGGATCTCAAACGACCTCAATGGATCTCAAATGATCTCAATGAATCTCAATGGATCGCAAACGACCTCAATGGATCTCAAAGGATCTCAAAGGATCTCAATGGATCCATAATCAGGGACTTGTCTTGATGGATCTTTACTCAGCAGATGGTTTAGAGGTGAAACTTATGGTTCTTGTGTTTTGTCTGCTGATGATGAAATTTAAGAAAATAATTGGGTTTTTGGTCCTCATGTCGATCCGAATTTGTCCCTGGTAGGAAGACACCTTGACATTCGTTCAGGTCTGTTTTAGAGACATTTTGTTGTCTGTCTACAAGGGTTAAAATAGAGTCTGTGCAGCAGAAAGAAGAACTGGCACACATTCTAGTTAGGAGCTACTGAGAGGGCAGTGTGATAACAGGAGCAGTCTGTGAGATAGAGGAGTAAATCCTATACAAAGTGTCCCCTTGTTTTGTCTCAGCCTGCTCCAGGTATCAACACGTATGGCCAGCTGTGTCCACGAGGTCAACAGGATGGGTGGTTGGTGGAAAAGCAGTGGAAAAGACCGGAACACTATCTCCAACTCTGGCCACTTGCCACTATCTTCCAGACAGGCCTGACTGGTGGCCCAGTGGACCGATACTGGAGGTGCCACCGAGACGGAGCAGTCTCGCTGACGCTCTGGGCACGGGGACAGTCTGGCTGGGGTTGGAGGTGTGGCAGGGGAAGGTGCGGGGGGGGGGCAGACAAGGCCATGTGTTGACAGCCACAGTGACAGAAACACAGACATGTGGACACAAGTGTGTGGCTCCAAGAGGAAAACCCCTTAGGTCACCCCTGACCCCATCTACCCCTGACTCCATCTACCCCTGCCTCCATCTACCCCTGACTCCGTCTACCCCTGACTCCATCTACCCCTGACTCCATCTACCCCTGACTCCGTCTACCGCTGACCCCATCTACCCCTGACTCCATCTACCCCTGACCCCATCTACACCTGACTCCATCTACCACTGACTCCGTCTACCCCTGACTCCATCTACCCCTGACACCATCTACCCATGACTCCGTCTACCCCTGACTCCGTCTACCCCTGACTCCGTCTACCCATGACTCCGTCTACCCCTGACTCCGTCTACCCCTGACTCCGTCTACCCCTGACTCAGTCTACCGCTGACTCAGTCTACCCCTGACTCCGTCTACCCCTGACTCCATCTAACCCTGACTCCATCTACCCCTGACTCCGTCTACCCCTGACTTCGTCTACCCCTGACTCCGTCTACCCCTGACTCAGTCTACCGCTGACTCAGTCTACCGCTGACTCAGTCTACCCCTGACTCCATCTACCCCTGACTCCATCTAACCCTGACTCAATCTACCCCTGACTCCATCTAACCATGACTCCGTCTACCCCTGACTCAATCTACCCCTGACTCAGTCTACCGCTGACTCAGTCTACCCCTGACTCCGTCTACCCCTGACTCTATCTACCCCTGACTCAGTCTACCGCTGACTCAGTCTACCGCTGACTCAGTCTACCCCTGACTCCATCTACCCCTGACTCAATCTACCCCTGACTCCATCTAACCCTGACTCCGTCTACCCCTGACTCAGTCTACCCCTGACTCAGTCTGCCTCTGACTCAGTCAACCCCTGACTCAGTCTACCCCTGACTCCATCTACCGCTGACTCCATCTACCGCTGACTCCGTCTACTGCTGACTCCATCTACTGCTGACTCCATCTACCGCTGACTACATCTACTTGACTTCATTTACCGCTGACTCCATCTAACCCTGACTAAATCTACCCCTGACTCCATCTAACCCTGACTCCGTCTACCCCTGACTCAATCTACCCCTGACTCAGTCTACCGCTGACTCAGTCTACCCCTGACTCCGTCTACCCCTGACTCCATCTACCCCTGACTCAGTCTACCGCTGACTCAGTCTACCGCTGACTCCATCTACCCCTGACTCCATCTACCCCTGACTCAATCTACCCCTGACTCCATCTAACCCTGACTCCGTCTACCCCTGACTCAGTCTACCCCTGACTCAGTCTGCCTCTGACTCAGTCTACCCCTGACTCAGTCTACCCCTGACTCCATCTACCGCTGACTCCATCTACCGCTGACTCCGTCTACTGCTGACTCCATCTACTGCTGACTCCATCTACCGCTGACTCCATCTACTTGACTTCATTTACCGCTGACTCCATCTACCGCTGACTCCATCTACTTCTGACTCCATCTACTTGACTCCATCTACCGCTGACTCCATCTACTTGACTTCATCTACCGCTGACTCCATCAACTTCTGACTCCATCTACTTGACTTCATCTACCGCTGACTCCATCTACCGCTGACTCCATCTACTTGACTCCATCTACCGCTGACTCCATCTACCCTTGACTCCATCGACTTGACTCCATCTACCCCTGACTCCATCTACCCCTGACTCCATCTACCCCTGACTTCATCTACCCCTGACTCCATCTACCCCTGACTCCATCTACTTGACTTCATCTACCGCTGACTCCATCTACCGCTGACTCCATCTACTTGACTCCATCTACCGCTGACTCCATCTACCCCTGACTCCATCGACTTGACTCCATCTACCCCTGACTCCATCTACCAATGACTCCATCTACCCCTGACTTCATCTACCCCTGACTCCATCGACTTGACTCCATCTACCCCTGACTCCATCTACGCCTGACTCCATCTACCCCTGACTTCATCTACCCCTGACTCCATCTACTTCTGACTCCATCCACTTGACTTCATCTAACGCTGACTCCATCTACTTGACTCCATCTACCGCTGACTCCATCTACCGCTGACTCCATCTACCGCTGACGCCATCTACCGCTGACTCCATCTACTTGACTCCATCTACCGCTGACTCCATCTACTTCTGACTTCATCTACTTGACTTCATCTACCGCTAACTCCATCTACCGCTGACTCCATCTACTTGACTTCATCTACTTGACGCCATCTACCGCTGACTCCATCTACTTGACTTTATCTACTTGACGCCATCTACCGTTGACTCCATCTACTTGACTTCATCTACCGTTGACTTCATCTAACGCTGACTCCATCTACTTGACTTCATCTACTGCTGACTCCATCTACCCCTGACTCCATCTACTGCTGACTCCATCTACTGCTGACTCCATCTACTCCATCTACCCCTGACTCCATCTACTGCTGACTCCATCTACCGCTGACTCCATCTACCGCTGACTCCATCTACTCCATCTACCCCTGACTCCATCTACTGCTGACTCCATCTACTGCTGACTCCATCTACCGCTGACTCCATCTACTCCATCTACCCCTGACTCCATCTACTGCTGACTCCATCTACTGCTGACTCCATCTACTGCGGACTTCATCTACCGCTGACTCCATCTACTCCATCTACCCCTGACTCCATCTACTGCTGACTCCATCTACTGCTGACTCCATCTACTCCATCTACCCCTGACTCCATCTACTGCTGACTCCATCTACCGCTGACTCCATCTACCGCTGACTCCATCTACTCCATCTACCCCTGACTCCATCTACTGCTGACTCCATCTACTGCTGACTCCATCTACCGCTGACTCCATCTACTCCATCTACCCCTGACTCCATCTACTGCTGACTCCATCTACTGCTGACTCCATCTACTGCGGACTTCATCTACCGCTGACTCCATCTACTGCTGACTTCATCTACCGCTGACTCCATCTACCCCTGACTCCATCTACCCCTGACTCCATTCTACCCCTGACTCCATCTACTCCTGACTCCATCTACTGCTGACTCCATCTACTGCTGACTCCATCTACCCCTGACTCCATCTACCCTGACTCCATCTAACCCTGACTC